>NW_026848850.1:0-13415 GCF_030435595.1 Desarmillaria tabescens | reverse complement strand
TGCGATACGTTGTAGACCGACTGGACCGTGATAGACGGCATACATTGCTGCCATGTTAGCCAGCAAAGCTTGACTCGTACAGACATTACTTGTCGCCCGTTCGCGTCGAATATGCTGTTCACGAGCTATGAAAATCAAAACATGATGGAATGAACATGAGCGAAAGCGACTTACTCTGCAATGCCAACCTGTAAGCAGATGCACCTGAGGCGTCTCGACTACGGCCAATCAAACGGCCAGGCATCTTCCGTTTCAGCTGTCTGTTACAGCAAAGAACGCGGCATGAGGACCTCCATATCCTGCAGGGACACCGAATCGTGCCGAGTTTCCAAAAACAATATCAGCCCCCCATTCACCTGGTGGCTTCAACATGGTTAATGCCAACAGATCGGTGGCACAGACAACGAGGGCGCAGACGAATGTGCGTTAACTGCAAGTTCTCCGAAGTCTTTAATGTTCCCATCTACGTCGGGATACTGAACTAGGACACCACACAGATCCGATTGCAAGCTTTGATCCTTGATGGCCACACTCGCGTCCTCAACAATGACTTTTGATACCGAAGCCTTTGGCACGCGTCCTCAGCACCGAGATGGTTTGAGGTAAAACGCCAGAGTCGACCAGGAACGTGCGTTTCTTGTGTCCAGACGACGAACACGTCATAACCATGCCCTCCGCTGCTGCCGTCGCCTCATCAAGAAGCGAGGCGTTGGCGATATCCATCGAAGTAAGTGACATTATCATCGTCTGGTAATTGATCAGAGACTCTAGACGTCCCTGGGCAATCTCGGGTTGATACGGTGTATAGGGAGTATACCCACTGAGGATTTTCCATCACCTGTATGCGCCGCATGTCAGTTCTAAAGCCATATAAAGTCACTAGAGCCATCGTACATTGCGCAGAATGACCGGAGGAACAACGGCAGAGTGATACCCCATCCCTATATAACTCTTGAATGCAACGTTCTGCCCTCCTAACGCCTTGGCTCGTGCATGCAATTCTGATTCGCTGAACGAGGGAATGGTCTCATTACTGATATCAGCGGTCGAAACACGAATTTTACGAGGGACGGTATCGGCTATGAACGCGTCCATGGAATCATAGCCCACTTGAGAAAGCATCTGGGAGACTTCATGGTCATTAGGACCGATGTGTCTCTCCTGGAAGGTATCCAACGGAGCAAGAGGAGAGAATTGTCTGGCAGTCGCAAGGGTACGAACCCCGTGTACTGAGCGGCAGGCGAGTGTCTGGGAAAGCCGATGGAACCCAAAGGCATAGCGAGTGAACGCCATGGTCCTTGAAGATAGGGACCAAGACGCGACGGAAGAAAAAGATAGCAAAGCAAAAAAGAAGCAGAGGTATGTAATTAAAGCAGATTCACCGAGCCATTCACCGAGTCAACAGGCTTATCGACAGCTCCAGATAAGGGCTTAGACAGTATTCAGCATGTGAAACCACGCGAAGGGTCACCCTGACGGTGAGGGCAACAACATTAAACGTTTGCAAGATATCGGACATGATAAACCTACAAGTCTATGTGAGCGGCCCACCCGGTGTAATCTCTAACTTCGTCCTCTAAATAAAATTTTTTTCTTCAGGCTTCCCAAATCGAGATGGATTCTATACATATATGGCAGTCGGAGTGGCTGTGATGTTTCCGAGTCGCTTACGAGAACCCATAACCGGGGATTCCCTTGCTCGGGACTCCGTCGCCTTCTAGTCCACTTGCCGGAATATCACGGTTTGATCGCAGGGTGGTGCAGGTGGAAATTAAGTATATTGGGTCTTCATTAGGAAGGCACTATGGCATGAGCGCCATACCATCCATGCAGGCATATCGCGAAAATGGTAGAACATTTTCTGATCGTTGACTGAGTATAAGGGTAAGCGAAGACGTCACTGGACAGAGACAAGGATACACTGACGGAGGTTCGGGTTCACGGGTGTCGGTTAGTCCATACACACTATTGGCCTCAATTTCTCGTGAAACAGCACGCAGTGCGTCTTTGGCTGTTCGTGCCTGAGATTGAGTGACCTTTTGTTCATAAAATTGTGTAATAGTGACGATTTTCATCAACAAATCGGTGGGTTGTTGGACTAGTGAATGCCGCTGAGCTTTGGATTCGGGACCAGCAAGCCGTTTCAGTAATGTAGCTTGACTTTGCAGATCAGAGGCTGCGCGAACGAGTTTGTACTAATCACCCGGGATTAGTTTGCGACCTATTGAAAAGCTACGAGGTAACGTACGACAAAATCATGTACTGCTTGAGGCGTAGGCAAAAAGGTCTCGCACTTGGATAGACAAAGGCTGAGAAGAAAGACGGTCTACAAAGAGCATGAAGGAACGCCATAGAACTCAATTCTGTATCGCACCTCTCGTATCAGTTGTTCCACGCCACCTGTGGTAACTAAATTGTCCACTTTTGTAGCCAGAAAATGTAAGAGCCCCAATATAGCAGACCAAAATTCTGCCCATTCGTATTCTGCCACTCTTTGAGGACAACATCATGAAGAAAACACTGGAATACTTGCCTAGACGTATACGGACTTTCTGCAGGTAGAATACGACTCTATGGCAGATCCAGATACACCGCCTGAATATTATGTTCAAAGATGAGCCTAAAACGAGCAGGTGGAGGTAGAAAAGGTACCATACGTATATAGGCGTACTTCTAATCGCATGTGAAGATTGTGCCGTAGCCACAGAACACAGCAGTCAAGTACAGCACACAACAGTGGACGTCCGGAACGTGGTACAGGTAGCAGGGGTAGCCTCTGGAAAGTGTGAATAATAAGAAACGAACAAAAAGCACAATCGTGAACTGACCTGCCGACACAAGCGTATTGGCTTATTATTTGGCTTCGAGAGCACCACCAGAACGGCGTCTGTTTCTACGAGCGCCAGAAGACAGTTGATACACAAATTTGCATAGGCTACGGAGCGCGGCTGTGAGGTTGATGTAGCATGAGTCAACAGATAAGATGACAGAGTTAGCAAAGTTAATGGTGGAGAGGGCCTTAGGCGGTCAGGCTCGTTCGAACTTAGAAACACCGAGGAGAACAGCGCGTTCCCTCGAAGGAATTCGTACAACAGCAATAGGATAACTGTATTTTCGATTGGCCTGTTGTATAATTTCAGATTGACGACAAAGAGAGAAATTCGTACGTACTGGTTCTTGAATAATTCACGAGGGGGGTCAACTGGTGTGGACGCCAGGGCACGGTCAGGTCGTAACGATGATATGAGAGAGCCAAAGGCTGATGCTAGAGCTGGAGAAACATCATCATCAGAGATTTCTTGATACCGTCTAGACATTCTTCAGTTCCAGAACCCGATGGCTTGGGATGCAAGGTGCATACTTTACCGAAGCAACCAGAGCGGAGTCTGTTGCCCAACAGATCCTCTTCATTAAGTCTACGTCCTTTGTCTCTTTGATTTGCGACAGGTACGGATTGAGGCTAGCAGCATCGGACTTGTGAAAATCTGCTAAAAGAGCCAAGAACAGGAGTGCTTCAAAGGTGAATTGTTCGGTATCTAATCCTTTGATAAACTGCCAATAATAGCAAACAGAGTCAGTAAAGACCATCAGTCAACTTAGAAACGGGAGCACGAACAGCAACAATAGACGGAAACAGGTTGCGACGAAGAAAGTAGGCGCCTGGACTAAGCTGAGAAATACCACACATGAAAGTTAGACCCAATTGAAGAATCTGGTGACGAATTGTGACTTGTGTTTTCAGCCATTGACACCACGACAAAATACCCTGGGAGACTCACCAGAACGATTGGCATTCGCTAAAGCATCATCAATGATTGCTACCAGATTCTAATCAAGTGTTGGTTACTAAAAATTAGAAGCAGAGAACTCAGTGCACACCATGAAAAAGGCGTCGCTATTCCCAACTCCCCCTGCAAACACTTCCATAACTTCCCAACCACTGAATCCCTTGGCCAATAAGCCTTTCGTGAAGATACAGAGCGTCTCTAAGGCATGACTAGTCTTGAGGTTGTCCGAGTGTGCACTGCTCTGAACATGATGCAAATAGAATGAGAAAATATCATTAAGCGACCTCTACTGGATGCAAACAAGTGTCAGTCACAAGGTCAGAGAGAGCCGATGATGGACCAACTGCACAACCTTCAAGGGCCCCAAACACACTTCCTTCGGTATTTCACGCAGCTGCGCCTCGAGATAATCACGGTTTACGTCGAGTACTAAGAGACTTGATATAAATTGATGAGTGTCCTCGTTGGGGCTGATAACTGCAGTAGGTATGCCCTGAAGAAGCCGAGAGAAGACTGATACGAATTTCGACTGAGCGATTGAACTATTTCGTTGACGGGAGTTCATAACGAGAGCTGCAACACCGTAACTTTTCCTACGAGTCCACGAGAGCAATGGCGATGGCAGTGTACAACGAGTATTTGATTAAGTTTGCAATAAGTCATGTAATCAACTACGCGTACATCCGCCTAATCCCCGGCGTCCGAAATCATTGTGCGCCAGGTTCTGTATCTACGGTTGCCATCTCTGTTATCCATCCCATAAGGTTCTCATCTCGTATCCGCACGCCCTCCATCAACTGTCGAACATTGATGAAAGCTCTCCTGCCCCGCCGTTCGCCCTCTTTTTCGCGGTCTTTTGAAGCTCTGTTGGCGATAATCACATCTTCAATGTCTTCCACGACTTCTTCAACGATTCCCGGGAAACCGAAATGCTCCTCGTCTATACGAGGGGCTTCGTCAGCTGACGCAAATGACGTTCTGAAGAGGATGCGAATGCACAATAAAGCCGAAAGAGAACTAGAAGGAGGGTCCACAAGTGGTCTCCGATAGTTGATCGTGGTACTACGAGGTGGAGGGGGCGTTCGCAGGATTGGGTTGCCCGTTGGGTAAGTGGGAGATGTGTTTCCTGCAGACAAGGTTATAGTATCACTCTGGGATGGATGCCGCTCAGGAGTATATTTTCGTGAAAGGTGAGTTAGGACGTGGGACCGAAGAGAGGCTTTGGGAACTGGAGGATTGGGACATGAAGACCACAAGCACGGATACTCGGGACCCTCTGCACCCTTTAAATGATCAAGGAGGTGCTCATAAAGGTCGTTCAAGGAGCCAAAAGGTGGTGTTGCGCATTGCCCGCGATCCCACTGGCATTTTAACTTTTCCGCAAGTAAGGTGTCTTTGCGCCTGTCAACGCCTCGGACAATGAACCTTTGAACTGGATCTTGCAGAACCATAGCCTGCGCTTCTGGAAAGACGAGATTCACATTTTTGATGACGTCAGAGGCCACAAGGAGTGGATACTTGTCTTGATGAGGAGCAAAAACGTCTTTATACAGGTTCCAAAAATCGACTTGTGTTAATTCTCCATCGGGTTTCCCGACGAACATCGTCTTCATCCTGTCAGTAATATTAGAGCTGGAAGACTCAGATGAGATGGCGCACGAACCATTCATAACATCTCTCAGGCTCCGGGAGGGGGAGTAGTTGCTCAAGTTCCTCCTGTGAAAGGTCGTGATCTTGGGTAGTCACGGATGCCTGGGAAGGGACTGTTCGAACTGTTCCCGTGATGTCCATAGTAACAGTCTCTTCAACTTGTTCCTGAATGAGAAGGTTGATGAGGATGCGAAGAATGCTGGGCATGTCTGGGTGGAGCAAAAATGCCTTCGCCATAGCATAGTGTGATAAATGAGCGTAGAGATAATTTAGGCAGGCCTCCACCAGTGGCTTGTCCATGAAAAGAGGCAAGAACCTGAGCGAAGCCACTAAGGCTGGAGAATCGGGAGATAGAAGAGTAGCGGTGTGCGGATTCTCTATGAGCTGGCTCAACACCGTCAAAGCTGCAATTATGGATGGTCGATTGGATGAGGTCGACGCAATAACTCCAAGCGGAGATAGGACAGCCTTGGTTATAGAAACAACCGACGCTGGGGCGGTGTAATGAGCTGCGATTGAGTGAAGAAAATCGGTGGCGTGAAGGAGGAACTCTGTATTGTTATCAACCTGAGGATCCAGATTGTTCAACGAGTTGTATATGAGCGGTAGAGAATGGGTATGATGAACGAGTTCCTGGCAATCCTGCTCATGCAAAGCACAATTTCGGAGGACAAACAAAGATTCGATGGCATGCCTTCGCTTTGCCTCCATGTCGCGCGGAACGGCGAAGATGGTGCTGTTGCCGTTGAAAAGCTTGTGACCCTCTGAAACGTACCATTCCGGCCAGATGAACAGTCCATCAATTATGCCGGGGATCACTTTCAACTGAAATTGTTCATTATGACACAGGCGGCAAAGTCGATCCAGCGCCCAGCCTATTTCCCCTTCGATACCGGACTGAAGAGAGAGAGCCATTCGATTATTGGGTACCTGCTCCGTGTACCATCCTAACGCGACTGTTAACGGGACGTCCAGTCCAAGCGAAAGAGACGCGTACGTTCGTAATCATCAGTGACAATGGGAGCACGCTGCATAGGGCTCTGAACAGTTGCATATGGTGGTCGATAAAAAGTAGAAGCGACTGGTGTAGATCGGCTTGTGCTTGCGTATGATGCCGACATCAGGAAATGAAAGAAGATTCACTTTTCAGAAGGCGAAAGGCGAAGGTCGGTAGATGCCGGACGTCACGCTTCGCGTTCGTCACAAAGACCACGTGACTTATTTTATTTTATTGTATAGTATGTATTTTTGGCGATATATTGACTAATACTTAAATGAGATGTTCTTCGTCACTTAGTAGATGTGCAGACGGTGAATTAAAACAGTAGAAATTGCGCGGTGTAATCTAGAAATATAGAAGAATTCTCAGCTGAATGAATGCGCTGCCAACAGGTGTTGTGCTACAACTTCATCTTCTGGATATGAATGCAATACCTCAGGGCTGGGGACTAGCTTGACCCGATCTCCTGACACGGTGACAATGTCAGAGAAATAGACCGGAAAGTTGGGAGCGTTAGAAATGATTTCCGTGACCATTCTGGACGTTGCAAGTGTGGGTTCAATGTTATCTTCGGCAACGTCTATGGCAGGTCTAGTCAGTTAAACGGACATTACAAAGTGATTAGGATCTTACATCTCTCTAGGCCATCCTGTGAGAAACACATATAAAATGGTTGATTCCTCCCTCGATGAAGGCGATCAATATCCATCTCTTTAATCCAATTTTCATCCTGTTTGCAGGTGTTCTTCGAAAACAATGAATATCGTTAATTGGAGCGTCGATTAGATAAACTTACATCCCATCCATATATACAACAAATGTATTTTCGCGTACGGTGGCGGAATACCATCCCAACAAAATAAGACACGCTGGCGTTTTCCGGAGAAGAGCGCAGTTTGACAGTCGTCATAGCCCTGTGGCGTTCGATGGTGGTCCGACATTTGGCTTCTAGTGTATTTCGAGCACTACTTCCCTCTGGAAACAAAGGTGCCAATGTATTTGGTATGACGGTGACGCAGTCCAGTAGACCAACATACAAGGTCACCCTTGCCGCAAATTGTTCCCGTGACGTTAAGAGAAGATAAATACAGAAGGCGATATAAAGTGAGTTTTGCGCCAGACTACCAGACGACCGATGGCCCCCGTGGACTGATGATAGAATGTTTGCGACTCGTACGGAGCAACATCGAGGGGCCCGCACAGGGAGAGATGTATTGCACCATCGACTGTGGAGGAATTCCATGTTGCATCAAGAGGGCAGCAATATCTTCGCGAAGAGTGAGGATGGGTTTGGTGCTCGAGCCATATACATCAACATAGAAATCATCGGTTAGTGGATCCGGAGTGGAGATATGCACCAGGACACGAGCTGGAAAATCAACAGGGGAAGCATGCACCCCCAAAGCACGAGAAATAGCCACGAAAATGTGAACCAAAGAGATAGGTATCGTCTTCTTATTACTTGTTAGATATGCATGAGGCAAAATATTCTGCAGCAAATGAAAATTCTCGGCTTTTCCGTAGAGATCACATGAGCATCCTACAGCACCGAAGAAAGAGACGACTAACGATCAACAGCGTCAAATCCTTCACTTCTCATGAAGCTACAGACGCCAATGCACATTTCGACCAGATCGTAGCTAGGATCATCTTGGTCGAGAACATAATCTCGTCTCGAGAGATAAGCACGACATCGATCTATCAGGGGAGAGAAGATTTCGGACATCTGTGTCCAAAATTTTAAGTCGTACGATTATGATTGAATGGAAGACAGGAATACCTGTCTTGGAGATTTGCCCAGAAAGCAAGATAATGCAGAAAATGATTCCACGAACGACACAGAGTCATCGCCGCGTTGAGAACGGGTCCATAGATCAATGGCATAAGACCTTGATATAGATTCCATAATAGAACGAGCCCAATATCTCCGAGTGGGTGCGTTGGGGCCTATATTCTGGATCTGTTCAGCGTGATATTCATTCGCCCGCCGGAACGGCACTGGGACTGGCTGTTCCGCCTCTGTCTGCATAACATCCCAGATATCAAAAGACAGCTCGAATATGCTTTCGACATGCTCGAGCTGTCTGCTTCTCTGATGGACTATTTCGTCCAAGTGCCGGAGCGCCACGCTATCCAGCCGACGCCTAGCAACGTACAACAGCCTCCAGTCCCCATTGGTCATGGCCAGGCGCCGAGCTTCAGCTTGCTCATCGCAGTGCGTATATCGAGCTCGATAGTGTGGTTCCCAGAGAGAGGAGACCATAGCAGCCTCTCGCAGGAGAGTGCTTGCTTTAAGGAAGCCAACGAACGCGTAGATGGGATCATCGCTCCCACGCCTCGGAGAGGAGGGCAGGTGGGATAAGATGTGGATGAGAACGTCCAGAGGAAGAGAAGGTCTGGGTTCCATCGTGAGTTTCTTGATGGCTGGAGGTGAAGAAGGTGTCTGCTGGCGTTAAAATACCCTGAGCTCTCTCTTGGTAAGTTACGGAAGGGCTTCCGGACCGGGGAAAAACTATTGCAACTTGAGTGGAACTATTTTCCGGACATGTGACTGTAATATAACTATCGTCCGGCAATTTCAATAACTTGAATAAAGGCTGGGCAATACGAATCACAGCGGCCTCAGGCTGATTTGCATACTGTATACGAGTTGCGTGAGTGATAAGATCAATCTTGAAGCTTGGTATGTTCAGACTATAATGCGACATGCATAATGTCAGCCCAGAATCACGTTCCCTGATTTCAAAGCTCCTTGATTTTTCCTTAGATTTGAGCTTGACCCCCCAAGACAACGTTTCGTCAATATTACATTAGCTGAATGCCATAAAAAGACTTAAATTGACAACAAAACAGGAATACAGTTTAATTCGAAGGACCAGAATTGGCTGCATCGAGGACTGTGAGGAGGGCTGTCATACCCATCGGAATACTCTATAACGCAAAAGACTTAGTACAGAAGTGACAAGAAGAATGGTACCATACAGCCCGTAACTAACTTAGTCGCTATCATCATCATAGTTCCCGTCACCAGCGTCCTTCCATATTTCATACATCCTTCGTCGGTTAGATCCTCGGGTGCTTGACTCACTGGCCACTTCAAATATACGCCTCAACAGTTTCTTTCGCAGCATCAACCCATCCATCTGACCATGGTCTTCTGGACTCATGCAGGCATTCGCTATGAGATTTGGATAGGATTCAGGATCTTTGGATTCCAGACGTATACGTTTCGCTTGCGGGGGTCCATCCGAATTAGTTGAGGACGGAAGCGCAGATAAGAGTGGGTCCAGAAGCGCCGTTTTGATACGTTTATATGTGACCCCCGACGACGTCTGAGCAGCGAGGATGAGAAAGGGTGAAAGAAGAGTATCCAGTGGGGCTGGTGGTACGGAAGGTGATGAATCGAAGCTTGCGACAGCTTTATCGAGCTCTTCAATGTATACATCAGAAAGGTGATACGTTAGACTGGTGGGTACTTTGATATCAGAGGGGCTTGGGGAGAGAGAATGTAAGAGCTAGAACGATCTGTAAATAGCGTGTGTACATACCATAGGGGACCGCCTTCTCGCGTCAATATTGTATTGTATTGATCGCACGCAGTTTTATCCCATCCTGCCCGCATAAGCAGTCTGAAGGCTGCATTTACAAACCTCCTCACAAGCATATAATACTTGTCGAGCCTATAGCCACCTCAGCCTAATAAGAATAAGCATTTCTTGAAGCACTGACCTAAATCGATCCATTCCATTCCACTCACGAACCATCGTTTCCCAGAATCCACTTAGAAACGAAAGCGCAGCTGGCGTTGACGTGATAGTCAACACAAGTTCTGCAAGCTCGGTTGCGAGAGCCTGCTGAATCAAGGGCTTGTCAGACATCCAGAAGCCTGAAAAAATTCAGCCAAAAGTATCATGTTGGATTACCATTGACTCACAATAAAAAATTCCTTTCCACAATCTCGCCATCTCTGGCGGCGGAAGAGCATCTTTAGAATCAGAGAGGAAAACTGATAAGTTTTTGATCGCTTTATCGCGGACTTTTTTGTCTGATCTTCGAGTGAGTATATGAATTTCAAACAGAGATCCTGTCTCACCTGTAGATGCAAGATATTTTCCAAGGGGAGGCACCGGCGGCGACGACGACGAGCCAGCCATGGTAGTTTCAATAAAAAATTCAACGTCCGATCACGACCGTAACATCACATACCTTCGGACCGGAATTTCCGTCACCTCACCACCAAGTTCGACTTAAAGTTTGTAAGTAAATGTCGAGGACTTAGCCATCGATGCTTCTTTACGACATTCTATGCGCAGGTATCTAGTAGATTCCATGGACCATTATTCACATGGCGCATTATCCTACTACAGAGGCATGCACAAATATCTAATTATACACAAAATAACTTGTACTTACGATGCATGTCGGTAGCGGCGCAAGCGCCAGGTCCCCGATTCTTTCGGATTCCAATAATATAAACGATGTTAGCAGTAAACGTGTTTCTGAAGCCAAAAGACTACAGTTACGCAAGCGAGAGCGGACGCCGACGACAGTGAAAAGCCGAAACTGAGCGTGCTGACAACATCAGTCTGCGGCTCGGACTCACCGTGAGAGAATTGGTGAGACAGCCCCACATTATATCTTATCAGTGGAGTATTTTCGTTCACGAGCCCGCCTATGACGCGTATTTTGCGTAAAAGTTATGACAGATTTAGCCCCTAATTTGACGAGTTGGCAGGAGGATGGTCGTTATCCATCTATGTAGGGCCCTCTGTCGTTTCCTCCTTATCTCGGAAAGAATCGGGGATCAATGCCGGATGGCACCAACTGACAACATGGTTTAGTTTCCCTCATTCAAATTAAAGTTTGCTACTCAACGATTCCATAGCCTTATATTTGCATGAATTTTCCCCTAGATTTTCAGAGCGGTCGAGTTCGACAAGAACCATGCGGGCCGGTGTTCCGTATCCCGGAATCTCGGCACTCCCATCTCGACCTCACGACGAAACGCCTCTCCCGTTAAACGTCGATATTAATGTCAAGATCTCCTATCACTTGCCATAGTCCGCCTTTTCTTCTGTCCTAAGAGTACCAGTGTCAACTCAATCACCTCCACCAGTTCTCGACTCGTCGTCAGGAAAGCCTGTTCCGAATGTAGAGATTAGGCTGCAGCGCTACGAACCCGGAAAATCAGAGGATGAACCAGACATCTTTGTTCCATTGGCAAAAGGGTTCGTCAGGCTATCATCTACTGCGTCATAACTAAGTAACACTATCCCACTAGGATAACAAACTCAGACGGCAGATGTCCGGACCTTCTTCCGCCACTGGAGGCCTCAGAAGAAACGAGGCGTTTGCTAACTGCCGGGTCGTACAAGGTAATCTTCAGGATCAAAGAGTACTTCGAGAGCAAGGGACAAAAATGCTTTTATCCGTGGGTCGAGGTGTGATGTTCACCCCTTGAACGTTTCTTCGCCTATTCAGACACAATCCTAGATAACGTTCAATCTCGAAAACCCCGCGGAACATTACCACATTCCTCTTCTCATTAGCCCCTACTCTTTTACTACATACCGTGGCAGTTGAGCATTATAGGAGCCCCAATACTTGAACGACATTATTGATCCTTACATAAATGAATGCACTGTATTACTAGGCTAGCCACAATGAATCAGTTCCTCAAAGTCGGAAAGGATATCTAAGTGCTTGTGTCTACTGATCACACCTAGGGAGTGCAAAGGTAATACAGAAAATAATGCGGAAGACTGGAGTAGATGTGTGTAAAAAGATGCGCGGAAAACAGTGAGCGACAGACAAGCGAGAAAGGAATTGAAATGATACATGATGATGGGATACTTGACAATTATCGCGCAAGTACATTAGCGTATTGTACGCCCTTGATGTTGGCACCACGCATCGATGACTTTACATTGCTCAAAAACTGATCTCGAGCTTTGCTCATCTCTAGCGCGGCCTCTAATGGAGAGGAGTTAAAGCAATTAGGCGAGGAACAAGTTGAGACGACTGTTCACGTACCCTTGTTCAAAGGATCGTCTGCATTCGGCTCCAAGAACAGATACTGCAGGCCAACCATGACAGAGTTCAGGTTAAGAACCGGTTTCCAATCTTCCCGAAGAATGTTGAGGCAAACATTGCCCTCGAGATCGACGTTAGGGTGGTATATCTGCAAAGCCGATTGGCCAATGGTATCGGTTGAAGTGAAGAGCGATGAGGTGCTTACTTTCTGAGTACACTTCACTTTCGGAGGATCGTGAGGATAATTGGAGTTGATGGCAAAGGAGAACACGAAGGCACCACCCTTGTACATGCCTGGATGCACGATGATCAGTGCCTCATGTATACACCACGGCGATGTCAGCACGTCAAACATACCTTCGTCTGGGGTAATAGTGAGCGTAAAGTTGAGGAGATCAGCGGGATCAGGGAAGTTTGTTTGCATGGTGGAGGGAAGGTCGAGCTCAGTCAAGTCTAAAGGGGGAGTAACGACTATCATAGCCAATCACAGACAAAGTGCACAAACACACCTTTCTGCACTCGTATTTGGGCAGCGCTAACCTTGGGCTTTCTCTTGGCCGCTGCATCCTCGTTCTTCTTCATACTCCATATCTAGCAGACACCTCAGCGACGAAATATCCTGGAAGACAGAATACTAACCTTGATCATCGTGGTAGGGGAATGTGGGTGTAGGTGGTGGCGTGAGTCAGAGTGGTGGTGGTGGTCTTTTCGAGAGTCGATCTTCCGGAGGCATGAGTTTGACCCTTATCCAAGCTGACACAGCCACCTGGCGAGCCGCTTGTCGCGTGCCGTGTGGAACACACTGGAACAGTCAACTGAGAACGCCTTGTGGACCTCTCGCCCTTGTGCCGTTATCAGTTGGTAGCACTAAATAAATACCTTCTTCCTGCACTACATACCTGTCCTTATCACCTTGCGACATGGCCTCCCTCGAACCGGCCTCG
>NW_026848849.1:0-13477 GCF_030435595.1 Desarmillaria tabescens | reverse complement strand
TCATAGCAACGAAAACAACGACAAATACCCTCTTCGGAACAGAACCGGATAATATTTTTCATCTTTCTCAAATATAATTAATCACATAATCGCAGCAGCTCATATTGGGTCCTATCGCATACAGAAACGTACTACGCTTAGATGAATCCAATCTGAATATCCATACTCGGTCAGTCTTCGCTCTTGATACCGCAAAAATACTCCACTTGCCTTGTTGGCCACGTCCAGAGCATCGTGATCAGGTGTCAAGCGAACATATGCCTTCTTCTTGCCGTCCGGTCTGTCCAGTCATCAGAGCAATCCATTTAGATTTTTTCACAGGGCCACCTACCGGATAAGCGTGTTCACTTTGGCCGCCTGAACATCATACAGCTTCTTCACAGCATCCTTAATCTGCCGCTTGTTCGACTTGATGTCAACAATGAAAACCAGCGTGTTGTGTTCTTCAATCTTCTTCATCGCTGATTCCGTGTTCAGAGGTCTAGCAACATGTCAGACCTATATCAAAGCAGTTGTACGCGTAATCCTCGAGACGATGGTGCGGAACTGATCCATCCTTGGTGTGTGGGGAATGGATTTGCGCGGGTATTTGGGCTGCGGCCAATCGGAGGGTCTTGGGGCGGTGGAACGACACTGAAAGCCGCGTCTTGCGTGAAGAGTGTCGAGTGGGCGCCCTGAGCGCTGGCCTTTTGGCCGCCTTGGCCTTGACATCTTTTGGAGACTTGGCTGCACATTTCTTTAGTTTATGTAGAAATTGACCAAATGACTACACACCTTTTGAGGCGGCAGCCTTGCCCTTCGTAGCTTTTGTGGTGGCCATAGGGAATATCTACAACGTCGTGGGATCAGTGATTCTATCACAGCGAGTTTGGCGCAGGGAACAAGTCGAATGAAATTTTTGGCAGCGTCATCCAACCAGACTTTGAGCCATCCATCCAAAATACCATCCTAACGGATCTCATTCTTGGTCCATACGTTCGATCATGCCCCCAGCGCACAAACAGAGAAAACGAGGAGTCTAACCTTGAGGTACCGACCGGTAGGGTGTTGAGAAAGTCGAAAGCCTTGTGTCGACCGACTGTGAGAAAGTTGCCAAGGGTGATTGCCTTTTTCGGACAAATCGACCCTTATTCCCGAGTCCACTTGCTCTTTCTTTTCCTTCCCGTAACTCGTATTTGTTCCAGTAATATGACATACTAATAATCTATCTTGGTGTCTGTCTAGGCTCTTTCGGAGAATCCTAAGGGATCTTCTAGCACGATTATGCACCGCCAAAGGGGATGTTTTACGGGATGGACCCATTCCGCAGTAGCTTCAGAACTCATCGTTTATTTCAATGCGCTGCTTCCGCAGGCCGAACAAAATCAAAATCTGCGCTTACGTACCAGATCTTTCATGAATATTTTCTTGTGGTGCAGCGGCGCCCCCTCCTCAAATGATACCATCTGAGCGAAATTCTTCAAGGTCCAAGGAACGATAACTTCCAAGTTTCATTGGCATCACATCATAGGTACTTCCATCACATGTTCGCAGTTAATGCGGGTCCGTACGGAAAACTATCATCAGACTTGGCAGACTCCCTTGGGCTCAAGCTTCTGCAGGCTACATTCCGGCGTGCTGATGGTTTTGAGGTCATTCTCCAGCTGTGTTTCCTCATCAAGCCCGAACAGGTGGTCTCAGTAATTACGCGAAGCATCATGCATCACTATCGAAATGATCCTTTGCTCGCAGCACATAGGTACCCGTAATAATTCCATTGCGTCTGTCTGGAATCAGATTTTTGTCACGCTAGCATCGATAAAGGCGTGAATAAGCCTTTCAGTACTTTGAATATCGTTATATACGTATCCTCGAGCGAAATCTTGAACTAAGTAGTTTACCTGAGTCCAGCCAATCAGCGAGCAGAAAGATGTCAGGTAATCGGTGCCGGCGCAAGCCGGAGCAGGCGGGATAAATCCGTTGACGCCCGGAACAGCTCACACCTCTTTTCAACCTCGCTGGTCGTCGTCGGCGTCATCCATCATGCTTTCCCGCTTCGTTCGAAGCGCTATTCGCGCTCCTGTAAGAGGCCTTCTTTTTCGTTTTTTATGTTTACCCTTATATCATGTAGCGACCATATAGAAGGGCGTTTGCGACGGTTCACAACGTCGGGCCCCAGACAGAAATCACGACCCTCCCGAACGGTCTAACTGTCGCGACCGAATCCCAGCCTCATGCGCAAACAGCGACCGTTGGGGTGTGGATTGACGCGGGTTCCAGGGCGGAAACCGACAAGACGAACGGTACCGCTCACTTCCTAGAACATATGGCTTCAAGGGAACCGGCCGACGGACACAACACTCGCTCGAAGTAGAGGTCGAAAACATTGGCGCACATCTTAATGCCTATACCTCTCGCGAGCAGACTGTCTACTACGCCAAAAGTTTCAGCAAGGACGTCCCTGTGGCCATGGACATCATCAGCGACATTCTGCAAAACTCGAAGCTCGAGAACTCTGCCATTGAGAGAGAGCGTGGTGTTATTCTCAGGGAGCAGGAAGAGGTTGACAAGCAGCTTGAGGAAGTCGTCTTTGACCACCTTCACTCTGTCGCCTTCCAAGGTCAGTCGGGCGTCCTACTCGACATTGCACACGGCATTGACTTTTTTTTCCCTACAGGACAGTCTCTTGGCCGTACAATTCTCGGTCCCAAGGCGAATATCCTCTCCATCAATCGCAACGACCTCTCCTCCTACATAAAGACCAACTACACCGCTGACCGCATGGTCCTCGTCGGTACAGGAGGCATTGAGCACGAAGTGCTTGTTAAGCTTGCCGAGAAGCACTTTACCTCTCTTCCCGTGTCCTCCAACCCCATACCCCTCGGCCGTCTCTCGCACCCTAAGCCCACATTTGTAGGCTCAGAAGTGCGGATCCGTGACGATACCATCCCCACTGCCAACATTGCCATCGCTGTTGAGGGTGTCGGCTGGAGCTCGCCCGACTACTTCCCCATGATGGTCATGCAATCCATCTTCGGTAACTGGGATCGCAGCCTCGGCGCTTCTAACCTCCTTTCCTCCCGGCTCTCTCACATCCTTTCCAGCAACAACCTCGCCAACTCGTTCCTGTCCTTCTCGACCTCTTACTCTGATACCGGTTTGTGGGGAATCTACCTTGTATCCGAGAACTTGATGAACTTGGACGACCTCCTGCACAACACGTTGAAGGAATGGACGAGGATGAGCATTTCTCCTGAGGAGGTTGAGGTTGAACGGGCTAAGAGTCAGCTCAAGGCCGGCTTATTGTTGAGTTTGGATGGTACCACCGCAGTTGCTGAGGATATCGGCCGACAGCTTGTCACCAGTGGAAGGAGGATGTCGCCTCAGCAGATCGAGAGTGCTGTTGATGCCGTCACCGTTGCTGACATTAAACGTGTCGCGCAAAAGTATCTTTGGGATAAAGATGTAAGTTTTGCATGACTCTTTGTTGTCTGTATACTAATGTTGCCGGGTTCTAGTTCGCTTTGGCTGCTCTGGGAAGTATTGAGGGACTGTTCGATTACAACCGCATCCGTTCCGACATGTCATCTATGATCTACTAGAACAGCGTAGCATCGTTTTTAAATAATAAATTCATTGCCAAATGTTAGACTGTACAAAAATACAATGAGTGTGGCGTGGGAAACAAACCACGTTGCCCTGTTTTGAGGGCTTCCGGTGGTGTCTGTGACACCCTCTGCAACTCTCCCGTCACTGTCCGTCACGAACCTTGTCACTGTAGGCCGGCCAACGAGCACGTCCCGGTCACACTAGCATCACAGCACATCCAGGACGGTACCACTACCGTACCGGGAGAAATCACAATTTATTGCTAGTTCGCCATGATGGAAGCGGTGCCACCAGCCACTCCCCTCTCCAACAGCTCTAGACGACGGGCAAGAGAAAACGAAACACCCAGCCAGAGAGTAAAGCGAGAAAAGGCCGCTGAGCGTCAGCGGCGCAAACGCGAACGGGACAGAGCCATAGGCCTCGGTCTCGTCGTTCTTGCTCACCAACAGCAACCATCTACATCACAGCAACCTGCAGCAGTCCAACAATCCCAGCAATCCCAACAACCGGCAGCTCCAGAGTT
Source organism: Desarmillaria tabescens (assembly GCF_030435595.1). Classification (NCBI taxonomy): domain Eukaryota; kingdom Fungi; phylum Basidiomycota; class Agaricomycetes; order Agaricales; family Physalacriaceae; genus Desarmillaria; species Desarmillaria tabescens. The sequence goes on along the minus strand of NW_026848849.1, from coordinate 9,366 downwards.
CGTTACCCACGAGATGACCGCCGACGAAATTGCTCGTCGCGATCGTGTGCGTGCTGCAGCAAGGGAACGGCAGCGAAAGCACCGTCAACTTGTAAAACAACGCAAGATGCGCGAACTTGGCCTGGACATGGGCAATGAGCTCCTTCAGGGCATGGACGAAGTCCAATATCGCGTGGAGGAGGAGCAGTACCAACAGGTGCTCGGCGAGCTTTCACAACAGCAGCCTGCATTGGCGCCGCATGAACCCCCGTTTCCAAATGGCCAGCAGCACGGTGGCCAGACGTTTGCCACTACCTTACTACTCTCTTTTTCCTGCGCGCCGTTGCTTAAGCAGCACCTACTCCGGACTCTCAACATGTCGAATGAGGAGCTGGCGTCGTTTGAACCTATCATTGCCGACGCGTGGGATCAGTGGAATCACCAGGTACGTGCCCGTTTTCGTTCTATGGAGGCGCATAATGACCTTTTTTGTTTGACAGCGTCAATTACACTACGAGCAGCAGGCGGCAGCGGCAGCCAATGGCGGACCTCCCCCTCCACCCGCTTTTACCGTCGACATCGAACACAACACTACTGTGTACCAGCAGCCTCCCCCGCCGCCGGATCCAACTAATGAGTTCCGTGCGCGGTTCCATCGCTCCCTCATTGCACCGTCTCCCTTCCAGACATCATCACAACCGCCAGCCACCCCTGCCTCTGGGCCCGTTCCAGATCAGATCGACCCACATCTCGCCGCACCTGGTACCAAAGGTAAGTATTTGTTCTACCTTGTCAGGATGTGTGACTAATAGTAGATATCTTGACAGAAGAGAGCTGAGCATATTTACATCTTTCTGTGAAATGAATGGACATGGTTGTGTGTTATTCATACATGTATATCTTAATTTTCTTTGAATGCATTGTGTAAACATTTATCATTGATGGCAAGTACTTTTCTTTTCTGAGGAACCTTGAGTTGTGGCATCGAGAACATTCATTGCAGTCTGTGTTGGTTGGTGATCTTGCTGGCCAGTGTGGGGTGCAGATTGTAGATTTTACATGCTGTGTAATCTAAAAGGAGAGTTGTATCACCAATTGCACAGCATGTAACCCTGAATTGTGCTGTGTGAGTACACCACACTGCTGGAGAAATGTCAGCAGAAGGTTTGAGCAATCTTAATTAGTTGTAGCAGACCCACTGTGATAGCCATGCATAGATGCCAGCATCACCAAAAGTGGCTAGGGCTTTGCACCATACAGTATAAAGTATGCAACCATATAGCCACAGTAAAATGACAGGAGACAGTAAGTCCATAAACCATTGTCAAGGGGCCACCACAAAAGTGAGAAAGGTTTACTAAAAATTCTAAGTACTAATCAGCAAAACTCAGAAAAAGTCCATTGGCTCTTAGTGTTAGGATCATGCTGATAAGGACAAGGGAAGGGATTGCACACAGTGGAAGCTGTGGAGTGCATAGGACATAGGTGAAGCTGTTAGCAATGTCACTCCTGAGCTGAAGCCCTAAGATGAGTACAGATGGAAGTCCATGGAGAGACAGAGATAAGGTAAGAGGTAAGTCCAACAGATTGGAGTTCCATAGACTGAAGAGTGAGAGTTTAGACTTAGAGTCAAAGAGAGAGTTGGGCTGAACCAAGTTGATATTCAAACTGAGTATGTACAGTGTAGTTCTACAGTTTATATACTGTTTAAGAGTCTGATCTAGTTCCTACTTGGAGTAGTCTGCATTCTAGGGTGGTCAGGAGTTGTAGTCTACTGGTTGGTAGCTGATGGAGTCTGATGACATACTTTGCTACTGACATTAGGTTCTTGATAAATTAAAATGGAGAGATGAAATATAAAATAGAATATGAAATAGAAACTGGAAATCAGAATCCATAGGATTCTGAAATGCAGTTTGTTGGAGATGAGCTTGGGATTGGAGTTCCATCAGTATGCACATTGCAGTATCTCTCTCTTAATGTTCTTACCCTCAAGGATGTAGATTCCAATGGCTGAGTATGCCTGCATGGAGTCCTCCAGAGACCTTTGATGGGAGTGATCCATTCAAATTGGTGATGTTGGGATTTTGCCGAAAAGTTCTAGAAGGAGCAATCCAGCATCATGCTGAGAGTAGCTGAGTAAGCACAAGACTAGTAAAACAGTGTAGTACATTCTAGATTACAGCGCAAAGTAGTATAAATACAGGCTCTGTAGAAGCCTAGAAATAATAAGTTTATATCAACTAGCCTTAACAGCTAGGAGTCTACCCTGCACAACACCAAGGATTCCAACAGGTGAATATGCATTTCTGGCATAGATACTACAGTGAGGACAGGCTCTGAAAAGCCTTGGAGGCACATAATAAGTTCTTGGACACAAAGCGGTGGTACTATGGGCATGGCAGCTGACAGGGAGAATTGTGAAGCATGTATGTAAATCATAAGCTTCAAGTTCAATTAGAAGCCTAGTAAGGTGGTTCCTAACTGTGGTGTATAATGATATGATGGAGGTGTCTATAATAAGGTGGCTACAGAGTCTGATGCAATATAATGGATGTAGTCTAAGAGTGATTACAGTTCAGAAGATAATTCCTAGTCTCTTTTCACAGAGTGTATTCTCTAGCCTGACACAGGTCCTTAGGGAGAATCACACACTTGGAAGTAAGAAGGTAAGAAAGGATGATGCATTAATCTTCTACAGGCTGTATATATACTACTATTTAGGAGTCATCAAGAGTCATTCCAAGTCAAGAAAGTAACTAAATATACCTACCAAGTCCAAATATAAGTACAGTAGTCATTAGGAATCACTATGACAGTCTGGATAAAAATAATCCATCACATAGCCCCTCCACTTTTTATTCATCCCTTAAGTTGCCACTATACCCATGGAAGGCCTCAGGAATAACCATGGAGTTCAGCCTAATGATAGTCCAATCAATAGGGTAGGCCTTCTTGAATAGCTCCACCTTGTACTAAGCATTATAGGCAGAGTACACGTACAAGCTTTCAGCCCATAATTCTCTTTCAAACTCAGCAATGTAAATACCTCATTCTTCCATGATGAGGGTAAAAGCAATACCGCTAACCACTTCTTTCCAGTGTTTCTGCATGAGGACTTCTGCCTTCTGGGTCCACACATGTACAAACCCACTCAGGAATCAATAGATGATGTAAACCATTGGCAGTACTGATCGTGGCCCTCAAAGCTCAGAACCAGGAATGAACCTGACTAGAACTTTCTCTTCTTCAACCATGATAGATTCTGCTACTAGCTTGACACTGTCTTCACCCTTGATAGGTAGAGTTGCAGGGTGATTGAAATTTGCCATGATAAAAGAGGGCCTTTCTAGAAGTTTCTTTACTTCTTCCTTGCTAACTAGCCATCTGGCTATCCACCCTACAGTATTCCCACAAGCTATAGCCACCTCAATATTCATCCTTCTAGATACCCCTGAAGCTTCCCATATATAATTTGCACATAACAACTCGAAACTGAAGGCATTGCTCAGCTGCAGCTCTTGAAAACCAGGTTGGAAAGGTATTTCAGCTGCCAGGACTTTGGCAGGGGAGTAAGCATCCTCTGAATGTTTGAAGGCAGGAAGGATGTGCCTAGGGATGGTCAGCTTAAAGCTAATATTGAACTCGATACAGTGAAGAATTAGGCTCTCAACACTATTGAAACATCACAGTGAGACAATAGCCCAGCCCTTGATTACAGTCACATTCTTCTCACTAGTGTAGAAGTACCTGTATTCTAAAAGGAGGGAGTTTATTTCTGATCCACTCCCTTCTACTTGAGTAAGCAATAGAACATTTGGGGCAGTGAACTGCAACCAGTTCATTGAGTCCTGTCAGAATTTCTGACTAGGGACATTCAAGGATCCCAGAGAGTAGTGTCCAAGAGAATATTAAAGTCTAGGGTAGCCAAGTAGATGTCTGTTGATCTTTGGATATGGATGTTTCAGTACTTATTCCTTGGCAGCAGCTTCCACTGATGAGCTACTATTACCGGTGAAGAGGCTGGCTGTGGGCACCTGTGGAATAGTGAGCAGGCTAAAAGGTGAACCTCAAAAACCCACACACACTCTCACACAACTACACAAACTACAATCACCCTCGTAAGTTATAGGGAGAGCAATTATTTCTAATGCGATCCACCTATACTTTAATATCTCAAAGAGTTTCTCTTATTCTCGATGCTCTTAGCAAAGCTAAGCTTTTTCTAATGAATTCCTAAGTCTAGGAACTTTTACAGGAAGGTCGTTCACTGGCACAATGCAACCTTCAAGGCAGATTCAAGTTAAAATACACAAGGGACACTGATCCCAACAGAAACAGAGATGATACACATTGAAACAATAGTGAGCTTACTAAAAGAACACCACAGACAAGCACTGACTTAGCCTGCTCGCTACACAACTGTATGTAGGGGTTCTCCAACTAACTCCAGTAGGTTATCTCGACTCAAGAACACTTCAGAAGTGCTCAGAAACTGATTTCGAAATGGAACTTTGAGCAGAACTGACACAGAACAGACTGAAACAGAACAGAACAGAACAGAACTCAGATTTCCACTTCAACATATTTTCTGAACAGACTTATCACACTTAACAGAACAGAAACAGCGTCACTGATTTGTATTCACTCTGACTAAGTTCTCAAAAGTCTTATCAAAAGGGTATCTTGTATTTCTCTGAGTGAGCTTGCTAATTCTATGCAAAGCTCGAAGTCACAAACTGATCCTTTGTTACAGTACTGCCTTCAACATGTGCATGGGAACTCAGGGGCTCAAAATTTGGCTTCTATCTACTGGAACCATCCTACTTATACTACAGGGAATTTAGAATTACAAACGTCATGCAGTACCCAGACCCCTACATGCATAGCACATTGCCACTGCCACCTTACTGAGCATCCAAGTTGGACTTCCCAGTTTTAGTCTCACTTCTATAATGAGCTTGCTAAATGCATGCCAAGAGGTGCTCTCCTGACACCTGCAGGCTTGCTCTCTGATGACTGTGTTGTGAGCAGGTTATTAGCGCAGTGAGTATGTGCCAGGCTGGAGACAAAGGTCAAATGCTAGTAATATTCTAGACTGTGAATGATACATACCTGAAGACGAAGGTCAAATGCTAAGGAATGTTGACCTTCAATCTCCAGTGTTTGGTAGCTATGATTATGTAAGGTAAACATGACATGGAGGGTGTCCTACTACTTCAACACTCCCCCTCGACCGAACATGTCTATGGAGGTATTGAGACAAGTCCGAGTAGTGTAACCATGTGCTTGAGCTTCTCTCTCCCCAATCCCTTTGTCAAGGCATCAGCTGGCATATCTTCAGTTTGTAAGTGGACCACATGGATGTGTCCCTTCTCAACTTCATCATGGAGCCAGTAGAAGCAAAGGTCGAGGTGTTTAACATGGCCGTGGTGTTCCAGATTTCGAGCAACTGATAAGGTGGACTCATTGTCAATGTAGAGTACTGAGGCATCAGTGAATGAATACCCAAACTCCGTGAACAGATTGCGAAGCCAAAGGATTTCCTGGCCTGCAGACACAGCTGAGACATATTCTGCTTCTGTTGTTGAAAGTGTCATGAATGCTTGAAGACGACTCATCCAGCTAATGGCTCCAGTTCCCATTTTTACAACATAGCCACTTGTAGAACGTCCGCTATCTTTGTCTCCCCCGTGATCTGCATCACAATAAGTCTTGAAATCAAAGACTGGTGATTCTGACTTGGGGTCAGGGGAATAGACAATGCGATAGTCGAGCGTCCCCTTCAGATAGCGTAGAAGCCATTTGAGAGCTTCCCAATGAGCCATGCCAGGGTTCTGGCTGAACCGTGAGAGTACGCTCACAGGATATGCAATGTTGGACCTGGTAGCAATAGCAAGATAGGCTACAGAGCCAAGCACATTGAGATATGGGACCGTCCTCATGATCTCATATTCTTCTGGTGTTTTGGGGGACTGATCTGCTGTAAGCTTTACATTTGGATCCAAAGGAGTCAGAACAGGGTTGCAGTCAGCCATCCCTACATGCTGCAGGATATCTAGGATGTATTGGCTCTGGGAGAGAGAGAGTGTCTGGTTGGCTCAGTCATGCTTGATCTCGATGCCAAGGAGGTAAGACGTTGGGCCCAGGTCGCGAAGCTTGAAGTGCTTCTTGAGATCATTGATGACCCTTGTGACACCCTCTGGTGTCTTCGTAGCAATGGTCATGGCATCAGTCAGTGTCACATGTAGCTTCTTGTGCCATTCTCTCCCAGCTTGTTTCAGTCCATATAGAGACTTGAAGAGATGCCAGACCCATTCCTTTCCTTTCTTCTCAAACCCCTCTGGCTGCTCCATATATACCTCTTCTGTCAGCTCACCATTGAGAAATGCTGATGAGATGTCAACACTCCATAGCTCTAAATCCTTGAGGGCACCAAGTGCTAGAACAGCTTGTAGGGCAGCCCATTTTGGTGTCGGAGAGAATGTTTCAGTGTAATCAAAACCAGGCCGTTGTGAATATCCCTTTGCAACAAGCCTTGCTTTATGGTGCTCAATTGATCCATCAGCATTGCATTTTACTTTGAATACCCAGCAACTCCCAACTGCCTTTCGATTCAGAGGGCATTTCACCAATTCGAAGACACCATTTTTGACAAGTGCTTGTATCTCTTGCACAGTGGCCTCATACCAGCTTGCGGCTTCTTCTGGAGGACATCTCATTGCTTCGTGGAAGGATTTAGGTTCATCATCATGTGCAGATGCCTTGTGAGCTGTTTCTGTCATACCCTCAAATGCAACTTCAAGTCCTTCCTCCATCGTTAAGTAGGCCAATGTCTGAGTAGAGAATGCTATGCCCTCAAGGATGGCTTCATCTGGCATGGTGGCTGTGTGTGCTTGCTCCTCTGGATTTTCCTCATTGTGACGTGTGTTTCTTGGAGGCCAGGGACCTTGGTAATTCCAGAGTGGACGACTATTATGGTTGCCATTTCGACGCATCCCACAACCATAACCAGGGCCAGGATCATATAAGCCATCATCATGTGTTGTGTACTCGTGCTTGCCCAGGCCTGTGGATGGTGGTGATGGTGGTGGTGATGGTGTTAGCTCTGGAAGAGATCCATTGAATGGTGAACCAGGAGGCATTATGACATCAGGAAGGAGAGGCGATGCTGGAGGAGGTGGACTTGGAGGAGGTGAGGCTGGAGGATTTTCCGGAGGTGGAGGATCATCATCATCATCAGATTTCGAGTCTCCCCCTTGATTGGGCAGCATAGGAGGATTCAATTCTGAAGGAAATAGGTCACTGAAGGGATTGGTAAGTGCTTTTGTGTTTCCTGGAAAGACTTGCTCATCAAAAATGACATGGCTAGATATGATGAACTTCTTTGTCACTGGATTCCAGCATGTCCATCCCTTTGTACCTGATGGATACCCAACGAATATGCATTTGGTGATATGTGGTTGCAAGCCTCGTCGCTTATTCTTCTTGACATGGACATAAGCTAAGCAACCAAAGACACGCAAGTTAGAGACATCAGGTTTCCTCTTGTGCCAGCCAGTATAGGGTGTTGTTCCAGGAAGCGGAGCAGTGGGGCAGCGGTTGTGCATATATATGAATGCAAGTACAGCAAGCCTCCAGAAGGAAGGAGGGAGATGAGCCTCATAGAGCATAGTGATAGCTCCTTCAGCAATGTCATGGTTAGTGCATTCTGCAACTCCATTTTGGTGAGGCTCATCAGGCTCAGTATGGCATCTTGATATCCCTTCATTAATACATAGCTGGTCAAATTGATGCCCCATATACTCCCCCCCTCCATCATCTTGCTCCTCCAAGATCTTTAGGCCATGAAAATTTTCAGCATAAGCCTTGTAGCATTTAAATTCAGCCAGTGCATCACTCTTTTGCTTCAGCAGAGCAACAACCCAAAATCGTGAAGCACCACATATGAAGGTGATCCAATAGCGATACCCTTCAGGTGTAGCAACTGGCATGGGACCCTTGAGATCGGAGAATACTATCATGAGAGGATGGGTAGGGAGGAGCGATGGGCCTCGAGGAATATTGTGTCATCAGTGCTTGCCCATGAGGCAGGGTTTGCAAATTGGATCTGGGCTGGAACTTGTGTCAGACATCTTCATATTTGAGACAAGTTGATTCTCATACATGTCCCATACAGTGCTGACACCTCTGTGGCAGGTTCATCGATGCCATAGATTTACATCAAGGGGACAGGTGCTAGCAGCATTTGAGGTAACTGGTCTTGAGATGCAAGTAACACCGTTGAGGTATCTGATGTTGTTGTCATTAACAGTGGCTGAGAAATGAAGCACTTGGTCTTGAAAGAATTGAACAGATGACCCAGCTATGCTGATCTCATATCCCTTATGGCGTGTGAGGTGGAAGGGTGAAAGCAAATTATTGCACAGATCAGGTACATGCAGTACGTCTTGGAACTCAACAGCCTCGCCAACCTTCCCATTGTCCTCTCTTGGTTCAAACACAACTGTCCCCATACCCGCCAAGTAGATGACTGAGTTATCCGCCAGTCAAATTGGAACAACATGTGGTGTCCAAACATGGAACCAGTCGCGACGGTGGCTCATGTGAGATGAAGCATCTGTATCCGTGTTCCAGTTAGATGATGCTGGAGACAAGGGATTGATACTCGCTTGGCTAGCAGTCTCCTCCGCAACATTGGACTTCTCTGCCTTCGCTTCCCCTCCCTTTTTGCCTAGTCTTGCAGTCCGACGCTCCTGGGTACACTGTGCAGCTCGTTTCCGGGCTTTCTTCTTGCTGAAACACTGGTCCTCGGTATGTCCAGAGTTGGTACACCAGCTACAGATAGCGTCAGATGAGGCTGCAAGGGCAGCTTAGACTTGGATGGCAGTCGCTTTGAACGACGTTGCTGAGGTGGTATCGTGAGAGCGATGCTGCGTCTCTTCAGTGTGGAAGGCAGCGACAAGTTTGTCTAGGCTGAGGGAATGGAGGAGGAGAATCGATGACACAAAGTTGTCGAAGTTGGATGGAAGGGCACAGATGAGAGCCATGGATTGGAGCTCTTCGTCAAGTTGGTCAATAGTGAATTTTTTGGGGCAGAGAGCTTTGATGTCTTACATGGCCCTTGAGACACGTCCAACAAGAGTAGAGAGGGACTCGTCATCATCCTTTTGAATGCTGAACAGGACCTCATAAGCATTGAAGCGGGTACCCAGTTTTTGCTGTTGGTGAATGTCCTTCAGCTTGGACCACATGGCTTCTGGCTTGCCCATGAGGAGACCAATGTGAGCGCGCTGCGATTCATCGATGCAGAGCCAAAGGTATCCCGCTGCAGAGGAACGATCCTGCAGGTAAGCCTTCATCTCCTTCCTCTCGGCCTTTGTAGGG
>NW_026848848.1:0-13718 GCF_030435595.1 Desarmillaria tabescens | reverse complement strand
GCGTTAAAACAATATCACTAGTATTCGAGTCTCTCTATTCGGCGTAAGCAGTGCAGATTGCCAAGACCCACAAAGATCGTCCTGGAGTTCGCCGTAAGGAATACCCATTACTTGTTAGAAGCACCAACTAAGAAAACCGGCACCATTAATTAAAAGGTGAATTAGAGGCGAACGTAAATACACTCGCCACATATAAGATCCGGCTCGCTGACTGTTTTTTGGATCTCCGAGTTGAAAGAAGTCAATAGACTCAGGGATAGCTCCAAAACCGCAATCGTCTTTTGTAAAATATGGAATCATCGGATTAAGGAAAGCGTGCGATTGGACACGTCAAGGTACCTCCAATTATCACCTGGCTGGCCGACACGGTCACAAGCCGGAAGTCACGAAACATGAGGACAGCAGTGCTAGAGGAGAGGGACACAATGAAACTGGTCTCGTCGCACCTTGATTTACAGAGGGATGTTGCCTGGATCGACGGCACTGAACTAATGCCGTTCTATAGTTTGCGAGTCGTGGTCGCTGCCGTTGTGATGGGAGAAGATCCTTGCGCATGCACAGTGTTGATGTTCTCACAGTGCATCAATGTTCATATCGATCAAAAGAGGCTGCATGCCCTTTAGAAACATGAGGAATACACGTTGAGTATTTCATAAGAAGATCACCTATGATCTCTTTCCTCCTTTCATCAACCCGCTAGGCTCCACACCTCGAAAGCGCTTTAGCCTCCTCACTGTACCAAATTCAAGGGACCTTTCTCCGTCATGTCAGACAGCCAAGGAGAGCTTGCTAGTTACAATCACGATGTTCCAACAAGCATACAGAAAAGTAATGCGGTTGACACGCTAGGCGAGGTATCCGTACTGGAAGATGCGATTCGTAATGATGGATGGGATCCGGTGTCGAAACAGCATATTCGACAAAGCTGCTCTTCAGAGGGGGATAAAGATCTAGCTGAAAGCGACGAAGATTTTGTTATGTTTCAAAAGATGACGAGGTATGATATCGCCTATTATGCTAAATTTGATTCTCAATTGACCCGGGAAATAGAGTGTACCCGAGGGAGAAACGAAAAGCGCAAAGACACCGAGTAGGGAGAGTGACTCACAAAGAAGAGTCTCACTCTCGAGAACTCGAAATCGAGGGACGAGTCGTCGACAATTCAAAAGCAGCTCGAAGCCAAACTCAATTCTCTGGGTGCGGAGATGCAAGGTTTGCGGTGCCTTTTGGATTCAGGACGAGGGAGCTACAGGATGCCCGGATGTACTTGAATACCGTTGATTTGGTATCTGGAGAAGACGTCGTATCGATGGCAGAGGCGTTGAACGCAGAAATCTTCCAGGCAGCCGCATATATGGCGGATTCGTCGGTGTTTGGGGCGAAGAGCAGACTCACGGAAACGAAGGAGATAGCCCCTTGGATCGGCGTTGACTTCATCGAGATTTTGCGGTCGGAGAAGGATGCCGAAACGCGGGTTCATGCTGTCCAAGTTGCGCTTCAAGCGTCGCTTGCTCGATCTTGTATGGCGACCATTGCGATGTGGCACCCCGATTCGAAGATTGACGAGGGTCTTCGTCAAGTGTACTCAAAGATCCAGAAAACTAGTACGTTCACCTATATGCATAACGAGATAGATTCTAACCTTCCTATCCAGGTTTGGCACCTGTCGCGGCGCGATGGCGTGTAATGACTCGTTCAAATTCGAAGTACTCGACATCGGAGGAGGTGGAAAAGTCATATATACCTTGGATGGTCAGACGGGCAGTCCTAGTGTTGCTCCTAGCCGGATGGGACTCAGACGGAACGAAGACCTGGGACGCATGTGTGACAACTGTCATGAATAAATACGGGAGGCGGGTACGGGACATCATAAAGCTGATGATGGGGCTGGACAAGGCTATAAGTGAAAGCATTGTCTCGAAAGACATTATCGTCTGCATTGCGGCCAGCGGGGACCAGTACGATCCTGGGTCCATGGAGAACACTGACGGACCTGCCGAGAAAGTGCAGCCGTCTGATCGTGTAATGTGCACGTCAGACCTTGGGCTGAAGGTGACGGCGACGTCCGGCGACGGATCCGCGGAACGGGACACTTACTTGCTGAAACCGAAGGTAGTGTTGCGTTCTTCATTGACGCAAGAACACTAGACAGAGGATATTAATATTAATTACTGCGCGGATTTTACATTGACCTTTGCGTACCAGTGTCATTTCCCACATTACCATCATTGGACAGGAAATGGAACCATTTACTTCTCGTTTCGCAGTACGAATATGATCTTTCTTGGAAGCACAAAATGCCGAATGCACGTTGGAGATCGAGCCCGCATTCGTCTCACGAATCATGTTTCTCATATACGGAACCGATACCCCACCAGAGTCTATTGACGAACCACCTTCACCACGGGCACTACAATGTCCTTTAACTGTGAAGGCATAACATCCGACATGCCATATTCTCTGTGGTCAGTGGTAGCTCCCGCCGGCGGAATGATGATTTTGTCATGCTTGTCATGCCTGTCATGCCTGTCATGGCGTTGGTATAGGCATGCAGCGTCCGCACTGGAAGAAAATCAGAAGGAGCTGTCGGTGTTGAGGTCCGCGCTAGCGCAGAGAGACGCAGAGGTTGTATCATTGCGGAGGGCGCTTTCGGAACCAACGCAACAGGTGAGAGGCACTTGACGTAGAAGAGGAATAGAGAAACTGATTAGCCACCCCCGAAGGCACCGAAAGCACCGTCTCGGAAGGACGGTATCGAGGTGCAAGCACTGAGACGGCGCATTTCCGATCTGAACAAAGAACTAGAGGAATTCCGTGCTCATAACCGTGATTTGACCCTTGAAGTCCAAGCGGGAAGGGAAGAACTGCATGGACTCGGGGTAAAACTCCAGCAGAGCGACAAGTTGTCACGGGCACGAGCAGAGGAGTTGCGAGTCGCTCAGGTGTTTCTCAGCACGGCAGACCAATTCTCTGGCTTCGAGATCATTCAAGCTGTGGAGGCGCTGAACGAGGAGATCTCTGGGAGAGCTTGCAACACTGGCAGATGGTCTACGAGCAAGCAGAGATGGGAGTGGATAATCCAATGATGGATATCGCCTATGGACACCTCGCTGGGATCCTGGGGGACATGATGGCGAGCTTCGGTCAAGTCCAATTCGCAATACGGAAGTCCTTCAGGTTGCTTTAGTGCTGCTATTTGCGCACATGTGGGGCAGATGGTTATGTCGTGGTCCATCAGGAGAGATAACCGGAAAAGAAAAGAGCTGGGACGAAGTATTCAGCCGTATTCGGCGGTCAGGTAGGAGCATATCTCTTTCAAGGTCAACGTCATCTTAGTCCTTTTTAGAGAAGCAGGCTATCGCGGGGAGATGGCGTTCCCTAACACAAAAAGCTATAATACCGTCGTCCAAGCATGACGAAGCCGCAATAGAGGCCATCGTTACGGAGACCCTCGTCAATATCCTCATCGTTGCTGGCATAGATCCAGGTGACAAAAAAGTCGTGGATAAGCTGGCAAACTCAGGATTAGCGAAAAAAGTGATGGGAATTACGTTTTGGTGTATGGCAGGGTGTTACGTCGTGCGAGATGCAACCCGTGTACGCTGCTCCAGGTCTTCCATTCAATTCCGGGATGATGGAGGATGCTTTGGGCCAAGGGGACTCGGAACGGCAGGATAGCCAAAATCGAATATGTTGTACCACGGAATTGGGCCTTGCAGCAGTTGAGAGCCAAGGAGAGGCCAGCAGAACAAGCCCAAAAATCCTGAAGAAAGCCAAGGTGATCCTCCTGTCGGGGCTGAACGAGATCGTGGCATAGTGGTACAACAATGTACTTAGTAAACGTATTTTAGTCGTATCTGACAGTGAGGACTTACTTTGTAATTTTGTATGCACCAACCGACACGGAGGGTTGAGACCGACAGAGCATGGCTGCCGCTTCGGCGCATCACGGCATCAGGTTCAGAGATCAATATAAATTGAATTCCGATAGTTGCCGTTGATGGCAGGTCAACCTAAAGGCCCACTCGTCACTGTAGAATCATTCCGATTCCTGAATAAGCTCGCTCAAAGTTCTACACATGAATTTTTTGTGTGACTCTCTGAAACGAAGGGTGCATATTGGGAAGCCAAGTATCTATGGGTACAGTAAACGGTAGCTGCAATCTTTCGCCCGTGAGCCTCTTTACCTTACATTCTGTGTATTATCTCTGATATCGTCGAGTAGAGGATCACCTTCGGCTTAATGAGGATGGTCAACGGCTTTTCTGAGTAACCATTCTTTTCCACCGACCGCGAAACCTTCAATCCTAGCTCGCAGGTGCAGAGAACGTGATCTGAGTCCAGGACCGCGCGTTCCCCATCACCATTCTCCATCGTATCTGGCACGAAGGTACTTCCTCGGCTGACGGAGAAAACAACGATATCTCCTGATACGACGCTCTCTCCCATCCCTCTGTCGAGATCTATGGCTAAATGGACGACCTCTTCTATCCTCTCCCCGTATTTTCCCACCAGAAAGGACGTACAAGCGTCCCAGCTCGGATCTGTACCGACGCTAGTCCATCCGGCGAAGATGAAAAGGATCGCCAGTTTTCTGACAATAATGTTTATCCATTCTTTCTTGACGTCGGCAAGGAACTCGTACTTCAACCCAGATCGAGTCATTGCCCTCCACCGGCCTGCGACCACCTGTGTATCTGGGATATGCTTTCAGTACTCATCATTTCTGATTTTGCGTAGCTGGCTCACTCGTCGCTCGGATTTGTGCATATAGACGGCTCAGATTTGCGTCCGTGCGTCTTTCCGTGTGCCACATAGAGATGAAGTCTGCGCAAGTTTGAATCAACGACGCTTGCACTGCGATCTGAACAACCTGAATGCGCGTCTCTTCATTCATGGGGGAACACAGCAGATCGATGATGTAGCTTCCAAAGTAATGCACGGCCTCTGCCCGAGCATTCTCGAAATCGTTCCTGGTGCCGAATGTCATGGAATCTACCATGTATGCTGATACCTGGTATACCTCCGCATTTAAGGATTCAACCTTTGCGACGAGCTCGGCACTAGACAAGGAATCGCTTATCATCGAATAAGCATGCGCATCCTGTAATTCCCGCGTGCGTATGTCCAAGAGACGGCGCTCGTCTGTGCGTACTGCCTTCTCTCGCTCTAAATCCGTGTGCAGTTGGATCAGCTCTTCATTCCGGGAGGCCATTTCCTGTTCCAACGACGCAATCTTTTGCTTAGCCATGGCCAGCTCCTTTCGGAACTCCTTCGAGCCTTCAATACGCAACGTTTCAGACGGGTTTTGATCGTTCTAAGTTGTGTCAATGTCCACAGTGCCATGCACAAGGAGGAACCTCACCACAGGATCAATAGAGTTCCTCTTTCTTCTCTCTCTCCGGCTGCTGGGATCAACGGCGTTCATCGTACGTGCTCGGTGCGATGACTGCAAGGCATTCCCATGACCTGAATCCACAGCAGGCCACCGCCCTCGATCGGCGCTTGTGTCGCCTTTAGGTTTTTTCCCGGATAGGCGCTGCATTAGTTCTCCAGCCTTCCCCATCGTGCTTGAGCGACTGCTCTGAGGTCCCGTTGGTGGATGGAAACAATCAATGTGACTACAGAGGACCAACGGGTCACACTGGGTGCGTGTAATGCGCATGTTCTCCTCTAAGGACTGCACATTCCTTTCACCATATCACTGGACGTGTGAAGAATAAGGGTGCGAACAAGTGTTTATATTCCCTTGGATGCGCCGTTTTGTCTAAACACAACACGGCCACCATGAACACCCGCTTGCCCTACGCTGGCGATTACAGGAAACTGCTCTTGGCTTTCGACCTTGGAACGACTTACAGCGGGATCTCATACAGGTCAGACTTTTGTCGTGCGCGTGTAATAAATTTCTGAGTATTCGTTTTATAGTGTACTCGACCCCAGTCTTCCACCGACGATTCAGCCCGTGACTAGGTATAGTTTTTGGATTATTTAGGTACCAGAAATCTAATGCTGTTCAGGTATCCTTCCCTTGAAGGCACTGGTAGCAATGCCAAGATCCCGACTATCATCTGTTACGATCGGAATGGCCGGATGAGGGCGGCCGGCGCCGAAGCGATAAGTGAAAATATCAATGACAAGATCCAAGAGGAGGGATGGGTCAGATGCGAAAAGTAGGTTATATTTCCATTAGTATGCTGGTCTTACAACGAACTTTCCGTTACTCAGGTTCAAACTGCACCTCCGCCCTCCTGCCAAGGACGTCAAGTCAGACAATATCAACCAAGCCATTTCACCGCTTCCGCCTGGCAAGAACGTCGTTACACTTTTTGCTGATTTCTATGCGTATCTCTTTGAGTGTGCCAAGACCTTCATACAGCAGACGCATCCGAGCGGTGCGACATTTTGGTCTTCGGTGGAGGATTCGATAGAGTTCATCCTGAGCCATCCGAACGGATGGGAAGGGGCGCAGCAGGAACAGATGCGCAAGGCTGCGGTGCAGGGCGGTCTCGTCAGTAATGACGCCAAGAACACGCGTGTACACTTTGTTACCGAAGGAGAGGCTAGTCTGCACTTTTGTATTCAGAAAGGTCTTTCATCACATGTGAAGGTGAGCACTGCATTTGCTCGTATGATGGATGAATCTAATGTGTTGGTTTAAGAAAGGAGAAGGCGTAATTATTGTCGACGCTGGAGGCGGCACTGTCGATATTAGTAGCTACACTAGTGTTTCGGCTGAAGGTGCTGCGAAATATTCATTCCAAGAGATTGCCGCCCCATTTTGTAAGTTCTTGACTTTCTCTCTACTATTTGACGCTCGTAAACTTATGTACAGGTGACTTTACTGGATCAATTTTTGTCACGCAGAGCGCTCGTACTCACATTGACGGTAACGTCTGACGTACCTTCAGGCTTCTTTTCATTCATAAGTTTATAGAAAAGTTGAAAGGCTCTAAATATTACGACGATGTTGGCCATATCGCAGAATGCTTCGACAAGTCTACGAAGCTTCGTTTCAAAGACCCGGAGGAGCCGTCTTTCGTTAAATTCGGGAGCCTCCGTGACAGGGACAACGCGCGCGATATCCGATCGGGTCAACTCAAATTGAAAGGGTGAGTGAAAGCAATAGACCGAAGACCCGTATCTTATATTA
Source organism: Desarmillaria tabescens (assembly GCF_030435595.1). NCBI lineage: Eukaryota > Fungi > Basidiomycota > Agaricomycetes > Agaricales > Physalacriaceae > Desarmillaria > Desarmillaria tabescens. The sequence continues at coordinate 6,565 of NW_026848848.1, read as the reverse complement.
CATAGGTCAGATGTTGCGACCTTCTTTGAACCATCGATAACTTCCATCACTAAAGCTATCGATGCCCAAAGAGCCGCATCGACAAAGCCTGTTTCGGTGAGTGTAGCGTTTTTGTAAATGGTTATGCCGGACGCTCATCGCGTCTGTGAAGGCTGTTTTTCTCGTTGGTGGTTTTGCTGCGAGTGATTGGCTCTTCCTTAAAGTACAAGAGCACACAAGTTCGCTTGGCTTGACCCTTGCTCGACCTGATAGTCATGTGTTAGTCTTTTTTCTTCAATTTCATCTAACTGTCCTCAGAAATGTTCGTTCGCAGGAACAAAGCAGTCGCTGACGGTGCCGTCTCGTTTCACCTCGATCACGCTGTTACCGCCCGTGTCTCGCCCTATAATTACGGCGTGACGGTGTGTACTGCATTTGACGGCCTGGATATGGAACATGTTTCCCGTCGTGCGCAGATGTTCGTGGACCCATCTGGCGTGCGTCGCTTGGCCGGGCAATACGATATCATCCTTGCCAAGGTAGTGTCTGCTACCATAGCCACGGGACCGTTGACATATACATCCTCTTTAGGACGTCTTGGTGTCGGAAGAGACAGAATTTAGTCAATCTTATTGCAGAATTGGACGGTCTTTGTCGGATTTGAGTACCATCACGACCTCGATATGGCGCTACAACGGGGAAAGGGAGCATCCGAGATGGATGGACGTGGAGAATGGTTTGTGCTCGTCTAATTCTACAAGATTATTCCTAATTCTTGGCCGACATTGCAGACAAGTATTCAGTACTGTGTCGCATTACGGCTGATACATCTGTCGCGGCAAAGTCACTCATAGCCCAGCGTTGTTCCGACGGAACCTACTACTACCGGTTGAGTATAGATGTCATTATGCTGTTTGGGATGACAGAGTTGAAAGCACAACTTGCGTGGATCGAGAATGTGAGTTACATGGACTATGACTTTACACGCGCCGCTATTAACGATATTTTTCTTCTGTTCTAGGGCGAAGAGAAGAGGTAATACTGTGCTTCTGCTGATTGATTGCTTAGGATACTAACCATGTTAACAGGGGACCTGCTCAAGTCATATACGATTAACGGGATTGAGCGTTCGCTGCGTATATCTCATGTTTTAGGCTCAATCTTTGGTGATTTTTTCGCACTAGGAATATCGTACTTGGAATTTCCTAGCGTTTGTTCCTGTATTCCTATATTCTGAGAATCATATAATGTAACATGTTCTTCGAGGTTGCTGCGAAATATTGAGCAGCATTCAGCGGTATCCTGCCGAGCTACAGACAAACCACTACAAACTGAGCGCCCACTTGGCACTCAAACTCTCCACGTACCGTCATAAATAGTTTGCGTGCATTGATGCTCCAGCCGATCATGGGTGTTAACAAAAACTGCTCTTCCGAAGCGTACAGAAGAAAGTCATGTTAATCCCACTTGAAACGTTGCAATCTTATCTATTGGAGGGCCAGAAGACTCCCAAAAATATTGACGCACGCTGAATGGGATGTCAACGACAGTAACCCGGCCCGGCCCGGCCCGTGGCAGCCGTGACAGCAGGTCCCACCCGCTGGCTTGCATCATCACCTGTTCCGCATTGTTCTTTCGTAAGTTCTTTCACAATTACCTCGTATGGTCGCCTACATCCCTTCTGTTTTATAGAGGAACATATTGAAGACATATGGTCATGTCGCCTTGGTAAAGCCGGTATTTTCATATTTCGGTGCGTCGAGTATATCTTTGCTAGAAGGTGCTGACCAGGCTCGACATACAGAAAGTCCTTTGTTAATGACAATGCAGGACAATATTTCTGTTGCAAGTGATTCATGTCCCTCTTTGCCTCAAGAACTTGTCGATTATATCCTCGACTTCCTGCACGATGATATCCCTGTTTTACGGACGTGCTCTCTTGTTTCCAACGGCTTCTTGCCCAGGAGTCGTCATCACATCTATTCAGGCGTTTTAATCGTGCATGATATGGAGCTTGACTCGTTTCGGGAACAACACGCTGGGAAATTGTACAGATGTGGAAATTTCGACGCCCTGTTGAAACATTCCCCTCACGTTGGACCGCTAGTGAGGACATTAGGGATGCATACCATGTCAGAGAGACTGGACGATCTGTGCGCCTACTCTTCACTCCATTCTATCTTTCACTCCCTCCACAATCTCTCTCAACTCCAACTCGTCGATCAGAGAGACATGACCATTTGGAACTTCTTGCCGATCGTATTTCGAGAACTCTTTCTCACAACGCTACGTTCCTCGCGAATCACAACATTGCAACTCAAAGGCATTGCATATGCCACAAATAATGAACTAGAAGATGTATTCACCGCGGTAGCAAATCCAGTTCTAAAGCATCTGTCGATTGACTCCGATTTCGGAGAAAAAACATCTTCAACCTTTCCATTAACGATTCGCCAGCCAGCGAATGGTCTCCCAGAGCTGGAGTCTCTGTCCATGTCTGGGGATTCCATGTGTCATCAGATAGAATACCTTTTCTTCAATAGATCCCTGTACAACGTCAGCCATGTCCGACAGCTCTCTCTTCAACTGAGTAGCGACACAACGGGATCAGTCGTACAATCCCTTCTCGACGAGATGAGAGATACCCTTGAATGTTTAACTCTCGATGTTACGCATTATGCGGGTATGCAGGTCTCGGCTTTGATTTAAACAATCCACTTATCACATCTTCAGATCAAAATAATGGTTTTGACCTCAGACGACATAAGAAACTCACATCCTTTTACAGTGTCCTTTTCTTCACACTGAATACTTGGCTCCTGACGATATGGTTCGGTCCTGCATTACAATCATTGACTACTGAGCTGCTTGTCGATGATTGGGTGATCGAGCCAGACGCTCCTACATTGACAAAAGTTGATGCGCACATTGACAAACTGGCGCTACCTATGCTACAGCATGCACATGTCAAGCTGCATGATATCAGCCATAATGTGTGCAGCTATTTTTGGTGTGACGGTGATTACCTACCTCCGGGTCATGATGAATGGAGAAACCAAGTCGAAGAGCAGATGCCGTTGCTAAGCAGCAAAAGGATCTTAGAAGTTGACGTTGTAAAACGTTAGTCCATCCTTTTATTCGTCATTGCTCATTCTAATGCACCTTATCCTAGAGCGCTATTGCGTAGCGAGGGCAAATGACTCCATCTGATACACAGGTCTATTTCACCTTGTAAAATGAATATTCTCTCGTGTATAATTACAAGCATATACCCGCCGAACTTCCCAGTTTCGTCAATCGCACATGAAAGAACGGGCCGGAAATTACTACCTCAACACATGCGCTTGAAGAAGTGTGTCACTGCTCTGGATTCGGAAACTGGTCAGCAGTGAACGGGCAGAGGGGATAACCTTGTCGAAATTCAGAATAACATGCAACATGAGATATCTCGTGCACATCTATAAGATGATGTAGACCTGCGAACAGTAATTACAGTTAGTGGACATCAAAGACATGTTGTCTTCCCTCGGAGTCTGTCAGTGATCCCCGGATGCATTCCAGGTTGAACTTGGAAGTGCTCGTTTTGAGGAGGGTTACGGTCACGTTATCTTAAAATGGCTCCTATACTCAGGGGCTACTTGAAGAACAGCATAAATACCCGTTAGCCAGGTACTCCTAGACCAGAAACAACACGAGCACTTACAACCATCACCACCAGAGCAAGTGATCAGCTTTATCAATGTCTACCATGACATTGTACAATTATCCCCCCTCGTCGTCGTCTACCGAGTCCATCGATTCTCTAACTCCGTGCCCGAGATGCCGAGGGATTCCATACTATCCGCTTCAGATGGAGACGTTCGCAGCCTCCGAGAACGTCGAGGCGTGACTTTCTTCATTTCATTCACTCAACCGGATTTTGGTCCCGTCATCCCTGCGAAAGGCCATCTCGAACCCAGAGCTGGCACGTTTCCTAGCAGGAGAAAGGCCTCTGCTCCCAGACATATATCTGAGAAAATTGTAGCAAGAACTGACATGGGAGGAGGGTTCTTTTAAATGCACGCTCTGCCACCAGGGTGTTGGTACCATACATCCTCCGGAACGGGCCAAAATTTACCTCTTTCCACTTGCGGGAGGATGCGCCGCCTAGCAGTCCCCAGATCAACGCATGATAATTGTAATGCAGAAGGGGAACATAGATGGAGGAGCGCATAGAACGATTGTCATGGACTCGTTGCTTCGATATAACTTTGTTTTAAGGGAAAGTTCTCAAAAGATGAACTGACGCACGAATCACTATCGTTGCGATCTAGGAATGGGCTGCTAAGAATCGAATACAGAACAGTCGAACTGAATTGCTCACCGAGACATTGCGTCAAATATGAATAGCCTACCCATCTGGAATGAAATAGCTAAACCCAATGACTTTGTTCCTCTGCGCAACGGTGGAAAAAAATAAGCAGGCCCTGTTAATGTCGCGAAAGAAAGATTGCTTGCAGCGGTATAGGAATCATTCTGAAAGGCCCTGTGCCAGTAATGGTGTAGCGACAACGAAGGCATCGGAACAATGGTGGCGGTTAGAATTGGGTTATAGTGCAAGAAAGCGTTGATCGACAGAGCCGGCCCACCCTCCGAGAGATCTAAATAACATTGGCCACCTCTCTTTTTCTATTGTTCTCTTGTCGCTCAGAGTATATCCGCTCACCGTTCTCGGTGAGGACGTAAATCTTAATGAAAACCTTTTTCAGCAGAATCAAAGCATCAAGTACAATGTATTCGACATCACTTCAGACTCTTGGTTGCTTTCTCTTTCTTTCTGCTGCCTAGTGACATCGCATCATACTCAGGAACTATTATGGACCTATGGCCAGTGCTAGCGGAAGGGTTCGTGTCCTTGGAGTAAAATTGTTCCTTCTCGTTTACAACGATGACCTAATCAGTCTAAACGAGATGTATCCTCTATCTTCATGTGTACATACAACGCTTTTCTGAACAGCACCTTGCTACCGTTTGGCGTGGGAACTGCTCACTGGAGACCCCACTTTGGTCGGGGGGAACCCTTGTCCATCTCACGTCATAATTCATGAGGACATAGGAAATGAGAGCCTTTAATTCGTTGACAGCGAAGAAGCGGCCGGGACTACACAGGAGTTAGTGTTAGGCTCGAGGAAGGTAAACGTAGGGATGAACGCATCATGCTGGTCGTCCATGGCCAAAGAAAATAAAATCCAGGCTCGGTGTGACCATCTGGTGGCGAATAGCATCGCCTTCTCGTTTCCTCTTTTCGGAGAACCTCCACGGCTTGAACTCTAATGGATGTTCGTAGTTTTCCTACGCAGAAAAACTTATAAAGAGGGCAGTAATGGAAATAAAAGTTTTGTATACCTCGCCGAAATGAGTACTCATAGAATCCACGGCGACTTGACACCCAGCAGGAATAACTATCCCGTCCGAAAACACGAAGTCCTTCTTAGCCAACCGACGCATTGCAACTTTGCTTAATGGTCACCACGAGTATCAAAATAATGAAACAAGACGAATGCGACTCACAGACGCCAATGTCACCATACAGTCTCTGAGATTCCTTCAAGAAGCTATCAAGCTGGTTCATCTTACCCATTGCAGCTTTCGTTTTTCCTTCTTCCTTTATCACAGTTTCCACCTCAGTCCGGAGCATTTCAACGTACTCTGGATGCGCAGCCAATGCATACAACGCCGACGTAAATGTCTATAAGCACTATCAGCTAGTAATACCATCAAATACGTGATTTAGCTTACATTGGATGTCGTGTGGATGGCTGCCACGTTCGTGAGGAGCATCCTAGCAGACAGACTCCGTACTGTGCGCCTTTCTTCGACACCATCAGTCGCAATCAATCAGCCACGAGAGCATGTCATTCTACCAAAGCATGAGGCAAAGGGCGACACAGCTGATGCCAGGCAACTTCCTTACCGGTTTTCCCGGTCAGTCTTTGCCATGGATCTTCTCCTGATGCAACCGTTCCTGGATGGTCTCAGCAAGAAATTTCTCAGTCTTGGCTATAGCCCGCCGGCGAGGCGTTATAATGGATCCCACAATCCTGGATATATGTCCCGGTAATTAATTATACTGTAAATAATGGTGGGCTCAGATAACTTACGGCTTCATAAGTGTCGGAAAAAGGTTGATGATTTGAGCACAGATGAAAACATTGATAGTTGAAGTTGATATTGAGTTCGAGGTAGTCGGAATTTCGGCCTTAACAAAGAGTCGTATCAGGAGCATCGATGATGAGGACCACCACTTACAGAGAGGAAGTCCAACGAACATCCGATTAGTTGTTCGACATACAATTTGCAAGATTTTTTGATATGCAGGCACCTCAATCCAGTCTACCTAATATTAGCTAGAGCATCTTAAACACCGTTAGTTATCGCACCTTCGGTCATTGGTATATTTCCCTTGAAGGCTGCTTCTATCTCGTCCTAAACATCCGCAAAACAAGTGGCGATGTTGCGGGTAAAGGTACCTCGTATGGCTTCTATATGATAAGTGTCCGTCCTGAGTGAGCGATCGATAGTGTAATCCGTCTGCAAGGCCTATAAG
>NW_026848847.1:0-13828 GCF_030435595.1 Desarmillaria tabescens | reverse complement strand
TGCTATTTTGTAACATAACCTCCCCCCATGCAACGGTCCCAGATTGCTCTTCGTAGTCTCCCTCAGTCGTTCTACTCTTGAAAACCCCTCTTGTCTTCAAACGGATTGCGTCCCCAGCTTCAATACGCGTCGCCGTTGCTTGTACTTTACAGAACGGAGCGTCTGGTGGCGTTGCGAGATGGCGGCAGCGTGAAGACGAGGAGGGGAAGGAAGTAGAGAACAGGGCTTGCTTCCTTGCTGGAATCCCTGCTAGTTACATAGATTTGGAAAGATGCTTGCCGTGACCGGCGTAGGGAGGCTGAAACCATGCAGCATGACAGGCGTCGACGGCCACGTCGAGAGGAAGGTATCCCGTAGAACAGGATTTACCTGTCGTGGGAGCCTCGTGGTCGATGGGACACTTTGAGTGCGGGAAAGCGCTGTCATGGGTGGAGAAGTCCGCAAAGCAAGGAGTGCTGAGACGTGGCAGCAGCGGCGGGACAGCAACGATGACGAAGACCATTGATACGGTCCTCGTAGCTCTTCTGGAATATTGGCTCTTCGAAAATAGAGTTGCCATGGCACTTGAACGCCGGGAGAAAGTCGTCGTCGGTGTAGAAGGGGGGGTGGGGTAGGTGAGCGGGCTTCAGACGACGAAGAGGAGAACCGTAACCACGGTCCCCGTAGTGGCCCTTGGTGGTAATACTGCTGTTCCACTCATCGTCGCTGCGCTTGAGGCCGGAAAAGGGTCGTAGTCGCCGTGAGAAGCGAGGAAGGGAGTAATACCGTGAAAAAGTCGTCGGCGGCATCAAGACGACGTCGACGACAACCAATCTAAGTATAAATTTCATAGCCTAGATAATAGTCGTGGAGAGACGTCATTCCCTGGACACTTGAAGCTCCAGAGAAGTCGCCGTCGCCGTTAGAGGCAAGGAGGATGTTACTGGGGGAGACGGCGGCGACACTGCGACGACGATGGGCTTATCGACAGTCTGCGGCGCAGCCGCTGCACCTCCGAAAGGTTTTGACATCGTCACCGCTGTGCCGGACGCGCTGCAGAAGTCGTGGTGGGTGAAACTGGGGAAAGTGAGGGAATCAGCGGTAGCGGCCAGCAAAGGACATAGACGGGGACTCTAAAACCGGTCCTCGCCGTGTCTTCCAGTGGTCCTGCTGCAGTATATACTGCAGACGTGGTACTGGGAGTTGAGGAGAAAAGTCGTCGCTGACTTTGAAGTGGGGTGCAGTGCCGGGGGAGTCGTCCTGAATTCGCGGGGGAACGGCGAGCCTGGTGGGCATGGGGGAGGGTCGACGACATCCATAGGAGGTTCCTTCCTTGCTGTAAATGAGCTTGTGAAGATCCTATGAAAATCCGTCAGCTGTAGCAATAAAAAAGAGATGTGCACGCACCAAAAATCCCAATCAACACCCACGTCGATTTCGTACTCCTGCAGCCTCACGGGCATCAAAAAACACATGCCAGGTCTAACCTGACATGCTCCCAATCTTGCAGTGAGCTCGCCTCGTCGCCAGAGAGCGAGGCGACGCGACGGAGGGTCATGGTAAGTGGCAAGTGGCAATCTTCCCGGACCTGCCAAATTGGGCGTCATACCCACGTGGCTGTTTGCCGTTTTTCTGCCGGTGATCTCGCGATGCAAGATCATGATGCGACGGCTCCCTCCCGGTGAGCAGCAAAGCACATGGCTCAGCGGAGATGTGGTCACGGTCCTGCACCCACGATAGGAGGGTGAACCTCCTTGAATAAGACGACGAGGGACTTGGCAATGGTCTACAACACTGCCATTGTTCCTCAAGAGGGTGGTGAAATCGTCTCCGGAGAACCGAACGCCCTGCAGACATGGCCCGTCGTTGTTTCGCGTTACTGGGGGAAGACGGAGAATCGACGACGGCGGCGAGTGAAGGACAAACGTGGGGACTGTAAAAATGGACCATGACGTGTCTTCCAGTCCTCCTGCTGCAATGTAAACCACAGCCGCGGTGCTAGGAATGCAGGAAAACAATCGTCGTTGGATTCTCAATCTGGAGTGCCACGAGAGGCGTTGAGTCGTCGAGGGGTAACGGCGAGCCTTGTAACAATTGGGGAGTATCTGCAACGTTGCTGGGAGGTTCCTACTTCACTGGGAATGAGAATATAACGATCCTAAGAGAACTTGTCAGCCATAGTAGTAAAAAAGAGTGAATTCACACACCAAGACACCAAATCGACCCCCACGTCAATTTTGCAGTTCTACCGCCCCACAGGTACTGCCAAACCCATGCCAGGTACCACCTGACATCATCCCAAGGTCCTACTAGCTCGCCCGACCATCTCAGAGCGAGACGGCGGGAGCGAGGGCCATGGTTAGTGCGAAGTGGCAAATTACCTGGACCTGCCAATTTCAATTTGGGCACAGATCGCGTCACGTGGTACACTTTGCCGATCGTTGCCGGTGATTTCGTGATGTAACTGCAGTTATGCGTCTGCTCTCTCCTAGCCCGTTGAAATCTAGACGTTTGGAGAGACCGCGACAGCGGTGCTATACCACGCATGGGATGGGCCACCTCCTCGCACGGGGATGCCCGCATCACAGGTCATGGAGGTAGTGGTCTCGATGCGTGGTACAGTACCCAGACACGCAACGTCTACCTCCACCTGCATGCGTGCAAGCAAGAGTGGGATGCAGAGGTGTCATGCCGTGGTACTGTACCACCGTATGTGATCCATGAGTGACACGCTATCGATCTCACCAGCCGTTGGACGCTGCCCACCAGTACGGCGGTCTGGTACCCCACCCCCGTGAGTTCTGGGATGCGATCGCAGGTCAGTCTCACTCCTCTCACCCTCTCCTGGCCGTAGATTCTAACCCTATTCTAGGATTGCGGTCCTCTAATGATCGCCTGATGAGCAGAATCCGTACCGCCTAACCATTACCGGGTTTCTACAAAATAATGAGAATCGATCGAACTTTTTTTCGGCTGCCCAATATAGTAATTCCCCATCTTGGATTCCACCAAATGCATAAGCACTGCGAATTATACCTTCCTGACGTACAACTGGGCTATATTCCTCCGAATTATCCATCAAAGGCTCTGATATCACCACCCAGGCCTTTGGTTTGTGATCCTCGTGAATCCGCTAATCTGGTCTGTCAAATCCCAAATCAGCGGTATTTTCTTCATCACTGCAGGCTCCATTGCATGACTTGATGACACCAAAACATTGTGTACTGCTTCTGGAATCAATTCTAAACTGTTTATTCTATCATTACTGTTGCTCTTGGTGTTGAGTCGCTGTTGAAAGAAAACCGGTACCTATGAATTACTATATTGGGCAGCCGAAAAAAAGTTCGATTGATTCTCATTATTTTGTAGAAACCCGGTAAGTCAGTCCCCCCCATAATAAAGTAAAATATTGACATTGGTCACGAACACGAGATTGCTGAAACAAACATTTGCTCATTTCAAACACCGTCCTTGTATCCAAAAACGAGTAGGTAAAACTACACAATCCACTATGGTTAGAGATGTACAAGTGAGTATAAAAAATCCATGCACAAGTCCTGAAAAGAAAGACAAGAACTAGTCACCGCTCAGCGGACTCCTTTTCGACTAGGCAGCTCCAGGCGGAAGAGGCGAGGGCATGATAGCCCTAAAAGGATCCTCCTCGATGCTCGGCTCTCGAGAATGCCTACTCGCCTCACGTGGTGGTGGCCAGACCTCTTCACGGAACATGCTCCCCGAGTCACCACGGACAAGCGAAGCTGTCGAGTAATTCGAAGGTTCGGAAGGCGGAGGAGAGGGAGGCGGAACAGATCGAGGCACTGACACGGGCGCGTTCGGCAGATCCCGATACCTCGTTGTATCCTCAAACTCGTCGTCGAGCAGTCCAACGGCACCTGCGCCCTTGCCTTCCCGCCTGATGCGCTTGATAGTCTCCATGAACCCGATGCGCCGTTTCTGGGCGCGTTTGTAGATGAAGACGGCACCGAGAGCAAGAGCGGCGAGGACGACAGCGGCGGCGGTGACGCCAGCAATGAGGGCCGTGCGGTTGACGTTACTCGAGCCCGAATCGGAGGTGGCGAGCGACGTGGGCATGTTCGTGGTATACGTGGTGAGCTGGCCAGATATGGAGGTAACAATCGTGGTGAGAGAAGTCGTGCTTGAATCGGAGGAGGTCGTGGTGGTAGACGGCGAAGGGGTGGTGGTCTCTGTTTGGGAGGTGGTAGACGGCGCTGACGACGTGGTGGTGGTGGGTGGGAGTGATATCGTCGAGGTAATGGTGGCCACCGTGGACGTAGTAGACGGCGGTACGGAAGTCGTGGAGAACGTTGAGCTCGACGTCGACGTTGAAAAGGACGACTCGCTGCTGCTGCTAGTCGTTCTGGAAAAATGTCAGCTAAACTCGAAAGAAGATGCGTCAGCGACATACATGATTGCCGTCGATGACGTAGAGGAGATCGTCGAACTCTCCGACGTCAAGCTAGTCGACGAAGCACTCGTGCTTATGGATGTGCTCCCGCTTGTGTCGCTCGGTGGGGGTGTCGACGGCCCAGCACTTCCTCCTGAACCCGTGGCACTCGTATCAGGAAGAGCTGCTCCAGTACCATCCGTAGCCGAAACCTGTCCTGCGACTCCAGAATTTCCCTACATTTCATCAGCAAAAAATCTCCGTTGCATCTTTTCATCACGACGTACAGAGGTGGCTTGACCAGCGCTAGAGTCGCTAGCAGGGCCCTGACGAGGGCGCAGTTGGCGCTTAAGAGCCATTAATGTCGTATGGAATGATCGAGACGAGGCATGCACTAAGACAGAAAGGAGAAAAGGAGCGAAAGGAAGTGAAACAAGGAAAAGTTGAAGGCGTGCTGAGATCGAGTACTGCCACACGGCATTTGCCGAGACATACGTCATTCCGTAACCAGCCTTGCCTCGTGGGCCGTAACACACGAAGAGCGTTCAAAGCCAGAGTTGTCGTCACATCACCGTCGTATGCGCAATCGTCACTAGCTACGACATGAAGGACCAGGAGGAATAACCATAGATGGGATGGCTAGAGAACCAGAGGAACAGGCGTAAGAAAAGGTATGATACCATGCATCATAACCGCCGGATATTGTGCTTCATCTCTATCCTTACAATAATATGTTATAATATGTTCCACTACCTCTTCAAAAGAGAACGTACTTTGACGAAGAGCCTACTAATCCGATGATATATTCTTCTTTAACCAATCCTTCAAATCATCCATCTCCTGCATGTCCACAGAATGTCCCATTCCTTCGTAGACATAGTACGAAATTCCTCCAACTTCATCTGTACTATCCCTGAGCACGAATCCTGCGGCCTTCAGCGCATCCACGCACTTTCTGTTCGTTTGCAGGCCTATCACCTTGTCGTCCGTCCCATGCGCAATGAACATGGGTATATCCTTCGCATCTGGAGCTATGTTCTGCATATTATTAGCAGTGTACAAAAGCTCTCCGGTAGAAGACGCACTTCGATTAACTTCTCTGGAATCAGCATCCTTCCGCTGAGCATCACTACGCCAGAGAGTTTCAAGTCCCTCTTGGTGGCGCCGATAAAAAGTGACATATTCGCTCCTTGGCTGAACCCGCCTAGTACAACCCTCTTCTCTCCCCCTTCTTGTGCTTGACGAACAATGTTACACAGTGGTTCTACTGATTCCAAGATCCCCTCCTCGTCATCTGGACCCAACCTACTGTCGTACCTTTGAAAACACTCAACTTAGAGCTTAGGCGATTGGTTCATAAGCAAGCGCCTACCAAGCTGGTACTACTCGTCCACCGAGACGAGTACTCGGTCGGAGGGAGCTAGAAATACATTACTTCGGTATCACTGTATAACAAGAAAGCAGAAGGAAACGTACGCCTGAGGCATCAACCACTTGATGTGATCCAATCCCGGATCAGTGGCAAGGTCTTCCGCGATAGTTTTCATCTCGTTCGCATTGCTTCCCAATCCCTGAACGTCGCGTCACTTTCATGACTTGTTACGAAAATGAAGAAAAATAGTTCATACATGGATAAGAATCACGGTCGCGCTGTGATTGGACTTGGCTGGGATCGTAATGAACTCTGGGACTTGAGACATGTCTGAAAAGGGAAACTGATCAGCATAGGCCATCCGAATATGAAGCGGTAAGGACGTGCCAGTCAGAATAGAGAGCGAAGATCGTGGTTAATGAATAAGACGGATTAGATCACATGACGATCCCACAGCGGTATTTCTGTCGAGGTTGGAGGATCAACGTAACGCTCACACAGCATTCGAATCTAACCCGAAGTCGATATATTCTTTAGTACTTGTAAGCCCTCAATTATACAGCATAAATCATTCTAGCGCCTATATATAAATCCATGTTTTAGAGGAACTGAAGACTCGAATTTAAGCTTTGACCGTGATACATCCTTCAAGAAGCAAACGGAAAATCAATAGACGATCTCGCCAAGCATTACGGACTGCCCCTCAGTCAACGAACAGTACAATAAGAATGACCGACAATTTATCCGGTCAATCATCTGTCGGCAAAGAAAGTAGCATACATTTCCCACCTGCGACTCGGAGTCTCGAAAGTCGTAAGATTACAACATAAAAAGATACATGATTGATCTACAACAACAGTAGCGTCACCAGATAAACTCATTACTACAACCGTCAAGTTTAATCTTACAACTTTTCCGTTCCCTTTAGGCCCAAGTACGCGGCCTACGAAAAAAAAATTCAGTGCAAGCGCGTCACATAAATTGAAGGGGCTTACCCAAAGAAACTACCGTCCGACACGGTCAACAGCGGCGTACCAGCGTTATCTGCATTACTAAATGGCACCGTGTTTCCCCACCACTTCTGCACCGTCGTCGCGCCAATATCTCCATTCCTCGGATACTGCAAGCAGAAAAAGATAACGACGGCCGAGACCGCCACACCCGAATCCATGGCGGCTGAAAGGACGTAGTTGTACTTGGCCCACCAAGAAAAGTGGCGTCGGCGGATGACGTATTGGAAGATGAAGCCGACGATAGCCCAGGGCACGTAGTTGACGGCGCTAGCGGGAGGAATGGCGCCGGTTCCGCTGAAGATGACCGGGAAGCTAGGGAGAGGGTTAGATGTCTAGGAAAGTGGACGCGCAAAGGAAGAACGTACTTCACATAGCGGATGATACTGTTAGGCCACTTCCAGCTGATCAGGTAACTGATAACTGGGCATGCGAATCCGATGAGGAAGAAGAATACCAGCGCTAACAAGAAATTAAGCAACGCCGTCGGGATCTAAGCAATGCAACACACCGTAGTAGACCTGTCCCTGCGAGAACTGCCTCGCCGGCCCGATAACACCCCAGATAATACTAGCAGTCCCAAATACCTCCGTCGACGGACAGATAAAGCCATCTTTTTGAGCGGGATCGCACAAGTTCTCGATATTGGTGAACATCCACGCTTGGACGCCGAGCTGCGTCGTACCAGCAATGACGGTGGCAATAACCTGCGCCCAGAACATCGAGCGTGGGGGAATCTTCATGTAATGACCAAGCTTGAAGTCAGACGTGAACGTCAGAGCTATCGGTCGGTGGCTGTTAGTAGGCGGCCGATGGTCTAAAAGTTGCACGTACCTTGTGCCATGGTAATGTATCCCCACGTCTTGAACATCATCATTGCAACGGGGCGACCAGGGAGGGCGTATCCAATGATTAGCTCGGTAACGACATTCAACCCAACTTGCTGATTGGTGATAGCTTGGATCATTCCGATTGGAATGACGTAGACAAAAGAGATGACCAAAGCGAGAATAAAGAATTGTCTGCGCTATCCTCAGTATGAGGATGGAGCTAAACGAGGAAATGTGCATACACGGGGAATTTGGTATCCCAAACCTCAATAGAGATAACGCCAAATGCGAACATGGATACTAGAATACCCATCAACATGGCGATAACATCACGAGATGGAGAAAGAAGATTTACAGAATATGATAGCATACCACCACTCCGGCACCTGCGGATATTGTGACATGAGGCGTGCATGGATATCCGGTTGCTCGTGCATAGCTCGGCGTGCTTGTGTCCAGATTTGTTTTCGGAAGTACAAGCTAACCCACGCTAATCAGACTCGGCGTCAACAGCAGACCGACATTGAAAACGTACAAGGCATGTGTAATCGTGGCGGTGATACTCGCGAATGAGAGACCGTAGGAGATGGCGAACGTCGTCGAAATGTACAGAGGGCTGTACGCCCTGTACGCCTCCTCATTGAATGTGGCGTCTGGGTTCACAATCTTGGTAACGTCGTAAGTGCCGCCAAAATGATCATACGACCCTCGGGAAGAGATCCTGCCACAAGATCAGTTGGGGTAAAGTACTTCGAGACAGAATGAATACTCACGGCATGTACTTGCTGTCCCATGCGTTCGAGTACTAAACATATGGATCAGATCATGCACCAAAAAGGAAGAGAAGAATCCATACATAGAGCGCAGGAGTGAGGATCCCTAAGAATAGACATCATTAGGCCAACGGAAATAGAACGGGACGCAGGCGACACGCACAGAAAAATGCCACGAATCCGGCAAAGATGTTAGCTTCAGCCCACCAGGGCGTGGCAAGTGGAGACCCGATATATGCAATCTAAAAAGAACCGTGGTTGGAGCACATGCAAGAACATTACGAATCCGCAAGTACTGACCTGGGCCCAATCAAACGTGATGAGACTCATACCCATACCATGCACGTATCCAAACATCTGGTTCACTGGCACATTATCGGGAACGATCCAGCACACCCAGGAGAAGTAGCTGAGCGCTTGGAACAGATACCCAGGCAGAAAGTACCACGAGAAACCACCCAGGAAGGCGTAGAAGAAGAACCTCTCTCGGCTGATACCTCCGCGATTACCGATACCAGCGTAAGTCTGAGCATGCAAGGTGTTGAACAGCGCACAGGTGACCAAATTAGTCGGCCAAACTAAAACTAATTAGACGGGGTTCGAAGTTAAACTGAAAGATGCCGCATACTCATCGAAGGCGGTTGGACAAGGAAGCGACGGGCAATCCCCCCGATAGAGAAGCCGATAAGCTGGGTAGACATCACCACCATCCATTGATCTACACACGCAACGTTAGCGAATGTATAGCATGTAAATACACAATCTTACATCCAAAGTTGTACATCTGGTTATAATAAACCCTTTGAACAGCAACGATATCAGTGGCGTAGGCACTCCCATAGCCCACCGAAGCCATGATCGTAACCAACACCTGTCATTCCAGCATTAGCGAAGATTACCCAAATTGATCGCGAACGTACATGTTCTTTAATAGTGAACGGTCCGGGATTCAGCGACACACCAAGAACTTTCCAATTGGGTACGATCCTCGCCCAAGCCCTACCGATAGGGAAGACAAGCAACTGCGCAACGATACCAGTAACCGTGACGGAGGGATAACGGAAGAAAAAGAACTGGTTGAGACCCTGGATGTAAGAGCTGATTTAGAAAAGTCGAGCAGAAAGGAAGGGCCGTAGTAGAAGTACCGGAATGATGATGGCCCAGATCAATCCAAGCACCCACGACCGCAGCGTTGACGCAGGAATGGACGGGTCATCAGTGTTTGCCACCGCCGAACGGACTTCTGGGTACGGAGAGTCGTCCTCTGCACAACGTACATGGTAAGAGTGTTATCGACGAAGTAGGAGTTAGCTACTCACCCAACAGTCCGGCAATAGCGGCGTCCTTGTCGATATTGGGATCATCAAAGTCGGGGAGAGCGATAGCTTCGAGAGCCTCAATGTCAGATGCAACAGCTTTCTCCGCATCGCGGGACGACACGCTATCGTGCTTTTCAGCCATGATGGGGAGAGTAAGGATGCCTGGGAGAAGGCCGTTAGAATACAGACCATTTTTGTACCCAGATGGAAGAATAGGTCCATATGCTATTGAAACGATAAGGGAAACGGGCACACCGGATTCGGAATCGGTAACTCACGCCGAACGTTGACTGGACCTGGGTATTATCGTACCGACGCGAGCATATGGGCAGGAAGAAGTCCGCCATGTTGCTTCTCTCTAGCACGTGCCTGTAAATTTCCTTCCGCTTGGTTTCGGACGTTCCAAGCAGAGAGGTAGTGTGTTCTTCCTTCTTTATTGCGTGGCGAGGTGTTTTCTGCGGTAGAAACACATGTGAATGCGATCAAGGCGCATGGGAGAATGGAACGTACACATGATCGTGGATGCAATGGACCAGATAGCTTGCCCAAATGGTACTCTCCCGCCATATCTTTCCTTCTTCAGGACATGAGACCTGACGTGCCACATTAACCACGAGGTCAAGCAATTTTGACTGTCACCCACCAATATGTAATATACTTCACGGGTGATCAACCCTTCCATGTGCTGCTGTCATGTTTGAATACATACAGGACTAGCAGCGTTAAGATGTTCACGGCCACAAGTGCGAATGGCGATGGGAAATACGATTGTGGCGCGGCATTCCTCATAGATGACGCTTCCACGCCATGATAGATGCCAAGGCGCCGCCAAGGACTGTTCGGAATCCAGGTCAATTTTGATGTTGGGGGTGAGATGCTTGAGCAGTTGACAGGCTTCACTGGCGTAAACAGTCCAGAACGAACACGGAATGATATATCAATCAAACGATAAAGAGATCAAGAGGGAATAGGCAGGCCTATTCAGGTTCGAAGGTGAGCGACCAACTGGGCGTGTCGGATTTCGCAGGCGTTCTCTCAGCCAAGCCCAATCTCGTTTTCGGAATATACTATACATGTCAACTCGTCCCGGGATAACAGCGCGAGATGGCCCGCTAACGGGGAAACGACCATGCGGTGCATATCTTGAATTTAGCGTGAGTACTAAAAATAGCACTCGGTATGTTAGGGGACCCACGGAAGATAAGAAGCCTGCGCCGTTCTGGATGGCTCGGGCTATTTGACATAGCGAAGGGTAGTCCTCGAACATCATGCTATAATTAACAGTCTTTTACGACGCACGAGTAGCTAAGCCAGTGAGTGCACAAAGAAACGTCGGTATCACAACTCCGCGTCTTGTGTAGATAAGACACTCTAGTCCGCAAACAGAGTCCAGAGTATCTCCCACGACGCCTAATATTGAGCATGAGATTCCATGAGACACTCTTTCCGGACAAGGCGGACCAGGGTGGAGTTCGCCGTCCTAGTGAGCGCGAGTTAGGGCCAGAACAATGCTAGAGCATAAATCACCTACTAAGAATAAACCAAACTCCTGCAGAGACTAAAAATAACAGGCAAAGACAGTCGGTCAGAGATAAATGACAAAGCTGAATAAGAAGTGCATACATGCTCCGAAATTAACCCTATATTCTCACGTAGTGGAGCCTACAGGATCCAGGGACTGGGGCAAAGTTGGCGAGGAACACGGTGCGAATGATATAGAACGTACCTGTCCATAAAACAAGCGATAACAGTACGACCGGCAAAACCATATGGAGTTGGGGAACTAAATCATGATGAATGTAAGTCAGTCCGCCATAACGGAGGAGAGGTAGATTAGAACGAGGCTTACATTGATATGACATTGAGACCGCCAACGAAGTATACGCCACCCCCAAGATCTATGATGTCAACCGCGAAGGCCGCGCCTTCTGACCAGTTCCTACGTTCTTCCTGATATCAAGGACAATCAAAATCAAGCTGGAGCGGGGCTTCGATCAACATACTTTTGGGGGCATCGACATCAGTCGAGCTGGACTTCTTGTACTTAGATCCGTTGGGGTTGCTGGGAGAGCCAGCTACATTGGCTTATGAAAGAGGAGACCCACGAATGATAGCGATCATGATGAAGCAACCCTCGGAGGGACATTCGAAGGTGCCAATTCTCATTAATGCCGCACTACCGCGAGCCGTCGCTGAAGCTGTATATTAGAACAACGAAAAAGCGAAGGCCAGAGGGTGACGCACCAATAATTACTTATGGAGGAAGACCACGGATCCATCGATTAACAAAAGCCGTCGTTTCTAGTGGGCGTTAAGGCGACGTCTCATTGAAGAACCGGAGAGGTGCATAGTCGCCGATAAGCCATACGATCTCGCTCATAAAGCAAGACCTGGTACATCTTTCAGTGAGCATAGACGGGGTAGAGGACAGAACATACGTTATCGTTGTCCAAACGCCTTACTACAGCCACTGCACCTGCCAGCGCCCAGACCATACACGGAAAAATATACGCAAGAGACCAGATCAGTCCCACCAGCAGAACTCGAACGGGGAAACGACTAGATAGCCAGTACGCTGGGACTGGGAGGGTACTGCGACAGAGTGAGATGCAGGTACATCAAGTGGAGGCAAGGGCTCACTTCCCAAATCGCCTCCAACGCGAGAAATCTGAATATATGCACTCATTAAGGAATCTAATTCTCTAAAATAACCTAAACACACTCACAGTGTGCTTATTAGACGCAATTATTTCAGCTGTTTACCACGGATGACTGCGCCACAACAATTTTTCGCGACAGGAAAAGGTATTGCAATGAACAGGGGACTTAAAGATGTGTAGAGGAAGGAAGAGCAAAGAGAGAATGCGAAAAAGCAGCGACGCTACGACGTCAGTCTCGTCGTTGTCGTGGTAGGAAGGAAAGCCTATTGGCCCCCCACGGTCCGCAATCAGCCGCAATAGAAGCGCGTCCATCACGTGCAAGAAGTTCCGGATCATCTCTTCAGGTTAGGGTTACAACCTCAGATTCTCCTGAGGAACGTCTGTCCCCATTCCGTCCCACGGGATGTCTTTCTGATATCTTCCCTTTTCTGCGCGTTAGCTCACTTGTATCCGGCCCGTTTCCAAGCTTTGTGCCATACAAACTGTTTGTCTACTTACATTGAAACTTCTAAGTTATATACAACCGTTAGTAATGCTGTACTACCATTAGCGTTCTGCAGTATTATATCTCATCAAAGACTCCTTGAAGAAGTATTTTATATTACTCGACACTCACTCGTGCATGCTTGATGCTCAAATCGCAATAGTGTGCAGAGTCTGAAAATGTAATATTTAGCCGAACCTCCGCTCGATCTCTTCTTATCTCCTCCATCTGCCACAAACAGCGCTTTGACCTTCCAAAATTTTGAATCAGCTCAGGTAATCATTCATTTCAGGAAGAATACTGGAAACTTACAAAGGAATCTATTATCTAGCGCCATCATGGTCCAAGAATTCAGCTTTCCGTAGGAGCTCGTCGACCGCTTCGTCGACGAACTCCAAGACGACCGTCTAACCCTAGCGAAACTCCTCCTTGTATCCCGCTCCTTCCGAGATAGGGCCCGATACCACATTTTCGGAGTATTTGTTCTATATCGATTCCCAGACTCGAAGCGGAAATTAATCACCCAAATATTCACCGACGAAAGTTCAATCCCTCCGCTCGTCAAGTCCCTACACATTTACCTATTTGATGCGCGGATGAATATCATCTTCCCACTCCTGCAAAACGTGAACCACATACACTTACAAACGGGCTCCCAAGAACTTTGCCGATTCATCAAAGATGCCTACGTCCTGTCGACCTATCCACTAACAACGCTCCACATGGGAAAACCTCCGACACTTCTACCGGCAACATCAATGTTGTACGACTACAACGACTTTTTCGATTTCATGCGCTGCCTCCCCCCGAGGCTCCAATACATCTCTTTGAACGACGTCTACATCCAGGAACCTCCCTTCGCTCAAGACACTTCTACAATCCAGGGACCATCACTGCGCACGTTGAACCTTCGCACAGATATGAAGGAGCAGAACATCTTCCGCCCCAACTGCTCCGGAATATCCATCTTCTCCCGCATCGACAGCTATGCCTCTT
>NW_026848846.1:0-13843 GCF_030435595.1 Desarmillaria tabescens | reverse complement strand
TGTTAAGCACGAAGTATTGGGCAAAGACCTCGAAGTAGTATTCGCAATGATTGAAGAAGCGATCTAGGTTGCTGGCCTTCCCATGGTATTTATCAGGGACTTCTATCAACGTTGGCTTCATGTTTCCCCAGGGGTTGGCTTGTCCGTCGGCAATAACCCATCCTCCTGGCAGATCAGGTGGTAGGGGGGGGTGGCAGGTAGGGGTAGTGATTGAAGATTTTGATCATTATGAGGTGATGGCAGTTGCACTGGAAGTCGAGGTGGTATTGGTGGAGGTCCTCCTCCACCTCATCCTGGTCCTCCTGGGCTGCCCCCACCTCCTCCAGGAGTAGCAGGTGCTGGTCCACCCATTTCTCCCATTGGCGCTGATTGTGAGGGGTCTCCACCCATGCTTTGAGCATGGAACTTTCCTCCTCCTCCTGCAGTGGCTAGTCCCAGGGCATTGGATGGTGCCCAGGCTGTGTTGGGGATCGGGTTTTCTGGACCTACGATCCCTAGGTCGGGGAACGACTCTTCACCGTAGCGTTGTCCTGGTGCTATGGGTTGGTCGGGGTGTATTCAGTTCCAATCAATGGTGGCATGATACCAGGTTTCAGTACGAAGTATCCTGTCTTCCAGTGCAGAGCCCAATTCTGCAGCTTTATATGCCTGTCCTTGGTCAGACGTGGTCCAATCCACATTGTACCACAATTGTCTGCTTGTCCATTCTAACATTTGCTGCCATGTTAGATCATATATTTGTTGGTCCATAAGCCCCTGTACTTGAGCCCTGGATGAAGTTGGGTGGGTCATTGGAGGGGCTTCTACTGGGGGAGCAGCTGGATCTATTCTCCTCGAGTCGCTGGTCGATGACCAGGCCAGCTCAGGTCCAGGGGTCTGTCCTGTTGTCATGGTCGGGTGGAAAACTGATGATCTGGTATCAGGAGAATATCCCATATCCTGCATTCCAGTTATCGTTCCAGTCCCACATGCCCCTGACGTATCTGTAGTACTCATCCCAGATCTCCAGGGCATCTTCACACTTCCAGATCCAGGGCCATAGGTCTCGGAGTGGGAGGAAACTGTAGTATCCATCGGGTAGGAACCCTCCTTCTGGGGCAAGGAAGGGTTCGAGCTCGGTGGAGGGTTTGGCTCCCTCATACTCGTCGGCGGCCAGAGTTCTGAGACTTCGACAGATGGAACAGTTGCAGTAGAGGTATGGATGGGGGGTCTGGTGAAGCTCCCTTGGGACATGGTTTGGGAGGATGATAGGGTCCAGAAAGGGTTGGTCTCCGGCAAACCAATCGAGAATTCGATCTCCCTCAGGTGTGTCTCCTGGGAAGATAACTCACTGTCCCTGGCTAACCGGGGATCCATGGTGGGTGTATTACTCTGGGAGCTTCTCATTATTACTGTCAGAGTACTCAGTGAATACAACGTCGTCGGGTCCATCTTTGATGGCGTCGTTGGTGGAAGTTTCTGAGATGTGGGCAAAGCGTGGCTCGGCAAAATCTCTGAGGTTGGCGATGGTGATGAGGGTCCTGGGGAGGACCTCAGATTCGGGTCAGGGGGAGGGCCAAACAAAGTCTGACTCATGGATGGAGTCGTTGTCCCACCATGAAGGGGGTCCTTCAACTCTGTAAGTTCCATCGGGGGTGTATGACAAGAGAGAGGTTGGGGCATTGTGCCACTCTGGCTCTGGAGATTCATCTCTTTGATGTCCTCCTGCATCGTCCACTCCCCGTATGTCTCCTGGTCCCCAGATAGGGAGGAATGGGTTTTCACCATCTTTGAAGGTGGTTCTTCACCTGGTTTGTCCATGGACGATTCAGTTGAATATGTCGATGTAGAACCCACTTGTTCCTCTCTGGTAAAGACACTCTCCATCGTCTTCGAACCCTGGGATGGCTGCTGATAACTCTGTGGAGGTGATGGATGGCTCCTTGGAGTCATTGTCATTGCCCCATGTCGTGTCATCCCAGGATCCATCCATGTTGATCCAGTACTCAGTGGTAAATCTGGGGTCGACTCGGTTGTCTCCATCGTCTGGAGGGATGCCGAGTCGTCTGAGCTCTTCTTCCTGAAGGGATTCTTCGCCTTCACCATCTCGGTGATCCTCACCCTGAAGCTTGAGCGTGGGGGCTCACTCTTCTCTGTCGGGTAAGGGGTGTCGAAGTGTGTCTCGCTCCCCCCTTGGCCGTTGTGTGAGGGACTGGAGCCAGATGGTGCTTGTTGTTCGTGAGGTTCCTGTTGATGAGCCATTGAGTCCATGTACTCTCCCTCTTCTGGGGGTCGGTGCTCTTTGGCGTCGGGTTGGTCAGAGGATATGGAGAACTGCAACTGCAGTTACTAGTGTCAAGATACTGAAGGTACTTCCAAAGATAATGGTGGCGTGGTCTGAGGGGGTGAGTGGCATAAAGTTCGTTGTATCACAACGAATGTTTATGGTCTCGAGGTGCAGTGGGTGCCGTTTTAAATAACAGGCTGAAGATTTCTTTTCTTTGGAAGTATAACAGTGACTGCCTTGAAGCGGTACAGTTACCGTTGACAATGGTAAGGGTAGTAAGGGCAAGCTTCAGCTAATTGTTAAGCACTAACTCTAATCTGAACCAAGGCTGATCTCTATCCTGTCACTTGCATTTGCTGATTCAGTGTTAGAGAGGTGTTGGTAGATTGTGAGAAGTTAGGCATCACTTTATAGCGAAAGCAAGGAGCTTGTAAGAGTTAGGAGTATATAACCTTAGCTGAAGCTGGGGTCTAAGGCCACAGCGTAGGCTAGCTTAAATACATGTTAGACTCGTACTAAGAATAGTATCTACAAGGGCGTGTGCAACAAGAAGTGCCTCTTTTAATGAATGAGGAGTGAGGACACTAAAAGAAGTGTACT
The DNA here is from genome assembly GCF_030435595.1 of Desarmillaria tabescens. Lineage (NCBI taxonomy): Eukaryota > Fungi > Basidiomycota > Agaricomycetes > Agaricales > Physalacriaceae > Desarmillaria > Desarmillaria tabescens. The sequence goes on along the minus strand of NW_026848846.1, from coordinate 10,977 downwards.
CCCGATGAATGAGAGTAAAGAGCACATATCACCTGCATCTGCATGGACTCCATCTGAATAGGCTGCATCCTGCAGACCGCCCTTGACTGGCGGTTGACTCTCGTCCAACTACTAAGAAGCATGATGGTGCATGCGGGTTGTTGGTCATCTGGGGTGCGGCAGCTGTGAACTGGGGTGATGGCAACTGGGTAAATGGGTAAGGAGTATGCCGGTGGAATATCATGGGTCCGAGAGATAAGATAGGCAGGTCCGGGGTTCCAAAGAATAAGGATAAGATAAGATAAGGAAGATAGGGATAAAGTCATAATACTTTTATACCAAATGTACTTTTACTAGAACTTTCCATGCTTTTCCTCAGACTTCTACCTTAATAAGCAAACTCAGCATGATGCTGGATTGCCAAATCCCAACAGAGGAGTAAGCTGAAGAGATGAGCAATGCTGATGTGAATCAATGTCAGTGTATCAATCAGCTTCCCTCCTGTAAAGGGTCCCTGAAGGCTGTTGCAACCCTTCAACAATATGTTAGCAACCTGGACAACCCTTATGCCCACCAGCTTGAAAGAGTTTTGGCCTCAACAGGTTGGGAAAGGCTCATTCATTGAAGGATACCAAAATTACAATGTGTTTTACTTTAAACTAGGTCTAGAATACCATTTACGTGTATTAGAGGTCTTTGAGACCCTTCAGAGACACCTTACAACGAGCTCTGCCAGAACCCATACTCTGTAGTAACCCATAGCCCCAGGTGTCCACCGAGGGGTATGGGTTATTACAGAGGTGACTGTAAGTACTAAAGTTACTTTAGCATGAGTCAACGTCATGGAACAAATGAGCATGTGATCCTGCAAACTTTCTTTCTGTCTGTCGGGCCGTAACCTTCGTCGAAGACCAAGGGGGACATGGAATTAAAATTTTGGATATCAGGTACCCATGGGAAATAATTATGTGATCAACATATATGGTGCGTCATGCTCCTTTTATGGAAAATTTGTGACTCAGTCAGTCGGATTTTTTGAAAAGTGCTTGGAATGTCATAAAACACCTAGGAAAATAGTCGAAATTTGGGGTCAATTTTTTTTGATAAATTTGCTAATATTGCCATCCTCAGTGATAGTTAGGCACTCAAAATCATACTTCAAAGCTTTGTTAATGTGTATCTTACATTTTAGGACCCGATATCCAAAATTTTAATTCCGCATCCCCCTTGTCGAAGACCATATCCTTTTCATGAAACACATTGAAAGATCCTCACATATTCTATGCTCGAAGTCCTATGAACTTCAATGCGATACCTTTATTCAGTGAAACACATTTCTAATTCACCTCATTACCCATTTCATCACCTCGATCATCCATGTAAAAAATCTATATCCAAAGAGCGGAAAAGTTCACAGAGGTCCCTCACCAAGCTGTACTAAAGTATTCCAGACAAACACCAACCTATATGAGGCTGATTCAAAACCATCTCTGAGCCTGATGTTCTTTGATCCAAACATGCATCTTACAGGATGATAAAATCCATTGCTTGTCTGCCGGAACCTTCCAAGAATCAACTGAGGTAACAAATGGTACCCCCATATTTTGTGTACTTGGTGAGTCTTTGTACTCATTGAGTAGTAGTATTCCTGTACTAAATCAGTGTGCTGGTCCATAAGGGTCTTTCCTACCAGTTCTCTTTATGAAACGGCCAGCCTGAGTACAGACGACTCAATAAATCCATCAAATGCAATTCTGATTTCCATTCTTTAATAATAACACATCCAGCATCGATATTAATGTACATCTCCATCCCTGCCTCGTAAGTCATAATATTCACTCTTCTCACATGTTCATCTATATCCAGGATGACTACTCCATCATTGTCTTCCATGAGCTTGGGCTGGCCTGACTCCTCCCCCCCACCAGACCATTACACCGTGTTCCTCCGAGGATACTTCCACAGTGCCTTTCGCCCACAGTGATGTCAGGGATGAAGACTACAGGGTGCGATTCTGGAGAACTTGGGCTAGGGAAGGAGGATGAGGAGTGAAATGGTGCCAGTTGCTGAAGGAGGTGGAGAGTGGGGGTGAGAAGTATGACGAGGACAGATAGGATTTTCTTGTGATTTCTCGAATCAAGATCTAGCGATTGGGGGGAAAGAACGAGAGGGTGATATCAATTATAAAGCCCCGGGATGCGTTCGTGATATTCGCAAGGCCTCCCCTCTGGTTCTAGTCCCCAAAACGCTGGGACTGTAGAAATCACATTAGGCACTAAAATTCTTTTTAGCTGGATTTCCACACAAGTGCTTGAACCATCATTGTGTTCATCATTATCACGTTAAAATTGGATTGTATGAAGGGACAGAAGAATGTACTCAAGAGTATGCAAATCCAGACATCTAGTCTTGTTCAGTGAAAAGACATCATGAAAGGAATGGATGATCCTACCCTGGTCATAGAGTTAATTCCCGTATCGATTTCCTGTGTATCAAATACTTGGGTGAAAACATCCAAGTCCACATTCCCAATGCGGATCTGTTTATAATGACGTGGAAATAAACCATCACAATCTTCTTTCCCCTTCCTTTTCCCAGGGCAATCCCACGTAAAGATATTTCATGGGGTGTGTTCGACGTTACTGTGCAGATTGGATTAATACAGGCAGGTGCTGAGATATACGAAAGACATACTACTTGGCAAGGGTGTGAATTTTGGGGACAAACTGAGATCACAAACATTTATTTCAAGGTCATAGCTTCCGCTTATCTCAGCATAACCTCTGTTGATGTGCATGATGAGATATGGACAGAAGAGATTTGGAACAAGTGGGTGTTCATTATAAGAGTGGAGAGGTATGTCCTCCAAGCAGTGACAACAGTAGGGAGAATTAGGGTGTGCAAGTCGATTGCATAAAAGTGAGTGGTAATTCCAGCAAATAGGAGACCAAGGCAAAGTTTAACCTGCGAAACTGTGAATACCAAGGAGGGGCCGAAATATCACAGGCTGCTTGCATGCTTTTGATGGACCCAGTTCCAATAGAAGATTGAATTATCTATGAGCCGAATTCCCTACTCCGGCATTCTCTTTTCTTTTCTCTCTCTTTCTCGGCCTCTCATTGGTCTGCCCACCATCCTGTTCCAGTCAGAACTCAAGGAATAATTGTCCTTGCATTGCACTCGCTCATTTTCAGAGGCCCATATCTTGTTCCTGATGAGCATAGACCTCTTTTGGTGGGGTACATCCTGGAATGACACCTCAATATTGATGTACACCTCCCTCCCTGCTTTTTAATGCTCCTCACACATTCTTGGCTACTAGTTCCATGAGATGGGATCGACAGGAGGACTTGTTTCTTCCTACCCACATGCCACATGAACATAAGATCGATTCCTCTGGTGCCACTCCAACAGCAAACATCTTCAATGGTGATGTCAAGGAGGAGAGAAATGATACAGATGATGGGGGGAGATGGGAATGAAGATGAGGATATGGTGCTGAGGATGTTGGAGAAGGCAATTTGGGAGATGCTATGTGAGGAGTACGAAGAGGAGGATGGGTAGGATTCTTCCTGTCTGAATGATATCATTCATCAAGCTAATGCTTGATTAGGGATCCTCAGTTATGCAAGCTACATGCAAGGGTTAATAATTAATAGTAGAGCTGCATTCATATTCTATGACGCAGTATTTTATTCTCAGGGAAAGTCCAAATGAGAGGAATAACTATACTCCAAACTCCCAGCTAATACGCCGGTACCGCACTCACCTCAACCCCCTTCTCCCCCAAACTGCCACTCACACTATCAGTATCACTCCCCTTCTCAAACCCAACATAATCATATGCAAACTCTCCCATATCCCACTCATCCAGCCTGCTCACCTCTGCCTCCTCCGAGCCATGTAACTGACACCCCGAGATCCAATGCATAACCCACAATATAACACTAGTCACCACAAACGTATACGCAACACCCGTAACACTATCTGCAAGCTGTACCCCAGCTGAATGTAGTGATGGGCTAGGGAGTGGTGCAGTGTGTGAGTGGTGGGAGGGGGAAGGGGAAAGGATGACTCGCATGCTCTGACAAACCCACACGTGAGTGTAATGGCGACTAAACCAGCAATAGCACCAGAGCAGAACCCAATGACAGACCATTTTCGCTCAAGGCAGTAGTCCCACAGCATCCAAGTGAGGCCACCTATGCTCATAGCCAAGTTCGTCATGATACACACATGTGCAGCTCAGAGGTTAGCACTAAGCGCACTCCCGCCGTTGAATCCAAACCATCCAAACCACAGAAACACAACTGCATCACCATCAGATCGACCATACCAAAAATCAAACCTGAGAACTCACCTCTAAGCACAACATACGTTGCATTATGTGGCTTATACATAACCCTCTCTGTTCCCCACCCCTTCCTCTTCCCAAGATACACACTAATCACCAATGCCGCCATCCCTGAGGAGATATGTACCGGTGTCCCACCGGCAAAATCCAGCCCTCCCAACATGAATGACCACCCATTTGCAGACCATGTCCAGCACGCAATGGGGTCATACACCAATGTCGACCATAGGAAGATGAATATGGGGATGGGGGCTCACCTTCCATGTTCAGCAAGGGCACCAAGTGCAATCATGGGTGTGGCAGCAGTGAACATGAGTTGGTAGGGGCAGAAGATGAGGGCCGGGAGGCAGGTGGAGCCCATTGAGGGGGCAGAGAAGACGCCTTTTAGGCTGAAGTATTCTGTGGGGAGAGGAGGGGTGAGAAGGAGGGTTGATAAGGGAGAATGTTGGGGACATACTGAGGTCTCCGATGAATGCGCTCCCTGTTTCACTAAACGGGAGAGTATGGAAGTGAGACATACTTGGAAGGACACGACAGTGAGACAGACTAGCGCAGCCACTCCCCTACATCTTCCCCAATGCCGTCTACCACCACGGATTTCCATCAGTGCCATATCCTCATCTTCATCCTACCATGTACACAAAGTATAGGGGTACCATCCACATTACCGCAGTCGACTCTCAGAGTAAGGGTCCCATGAACAAACAGCAGTGCACATCATGCTCTAAGACATGCATGTTTGGATTGAGGGTAGGATGCCAAACTAGCTCGAACATGGTCAGCATTGGTGGGGCTGAGAAATACTGGAGTAGTACATACAACAACATGAGGATCACTCAATAAATCGCCTGGTCGCTCAATATGGATATTTGCATGGTCACGAATGACTTCATCTGGAACAGGGAATCGATCGAAAGGAGGGCATATTCAGCCTAACACTACATATTAGTAGGTAGTGACTCAGCATCATTAACAAACATACCATACGATACTCAGTCCTTCAACCCCAGTCAAAAGTCTGGAGACATCAGGCGATGGGTAGAGATGTGTGTCGACTTTTTATCTACCTATATATGTCCATTGATGTTCATCAACAATGTACCATAAATAGAATGAGAAAGAAGCATACATACGTGAACCAACTCGCAGTAATTGTAACTCTGGTCTGTTTGTGATGTTCCTGGATATTTGGTTATGCAAGTTCACTACAGCTATGTCACAGCAGTTTGCATGGTGTTGCTGTTGGTAGCTGGGAGCGAAGTTTCCCAAGTTGAAGTCAGGATTCCCATGCTTCCTATCTTCCCTCTTACCATCACTGCCGCTGCTGCTGTAGGCATCGTATTGCCTCTTACTGTCTCTGTGCCCTCGTTTCACCTTCCATGTCAAGCAGTACTTGAGCATATGTGTGGTTTCTGCTATCATAGGCCAGCAAAAGCATGCTGCCTTCATCACTGGGAATGGACCGAATGGTATGTTGCCCAATGCCCATTCTGTTTCTGTCGGTATTGTCCATCTTACCATCCATCCTAGAACGATTATCTACATACTGAATTGTAGTTTAGGTCACCACTTTCTCAGTTTGGGCACATATATGGAGGGTATGGAGGGATATGAAGCAAGTAGCACATGAAACACTGCTGGTGCGTCCTAGGTGAGTCGCTGTCATTCAATTCATGTATAAGCTGCCACATTTTCGCATTTTTTGCAGTACAGACATGTTACATTCCAAATGTCCCTCCCTTGGACTTGCCGCCATCGCTACATGACTCAAACACGACTTTGGTACCCGCTCCTTGCACCCGGTGGCTCCCTGCCTTAGCTTCAATGCTCCAGGTATGATATCAGCCTCTTCAGTGTCCCATATCATGATACTGATCTCTTTCTTTCATTTTTGAGGATGCACACAGTTGTGCTCATCACAAGCTGCAGAAACCCTTTCCTACTCACATTCTAAGCATGGTATGCCTCTGTTCAGTCTCTTTTTCTCATATTGACTATCTTCATTATCAGAATGACTCCTCAGTTCGAGGCCTTCAATCTATGTTCCATTGAGTGTCGACAAATCACGCACGCGAGTGGTGGATGGAACACTGCAGCAGCAATGTGGGGACAGGTGGTCAGACAGGAAGTGTTGTATGCATGATGTATCGTAGTGCATGAAATGTATATATACGTATGTGGATGTCTGGAGAGGTACACAGATGAGCATCAGTACGGGTCCATGAACAACAATACACATCAATGCAAAGGCTACAAAAAGGCCCATTTTTGGATGTCTGTTGACATCCATGGGTAAATCATTGAATATCAATGGCTGTCCACCCACGTCTATAGACTTTTGACTGGGACTCAAGGGTGAAGAAAGTCAGTGGTTCTCCCTATCGATATCCTCGTGTTTTGGAATTGCTTTGATTGATCATCATCTAGCCAGGTCCCAGTCCCGGGTCAAGGATGTACCTTCTTATCAGCGAACGGGGGTGTTCTCGGTTTTACCAGGAAGGACAAGCAGCATGCTCAGTTTCACTGGCCACAGAAGAGGTGGCTGATGCACTTACCCTTGGAGAAGAACAACATCATCAGCATCAATCTATGCCAGTGTATACCTTCTCAGAGTTGGCGTGCTTGGACACCTGGAGGAAGAACATAGTAATACACTTGAAGATGGAGACACATGATTGATAATTGATCTTCATTTCAGTGGTGTGGGTGCATATTTGTGTGCACTCATACATTATCTTACTTCGCTTCTAGACATGTTCCTCCATCATCGATCATCCAAGGCAGTAACCCATCGATCTATTTACCTAAACCAAACAGCGCTACCCATCTCCCCCCAGTGTGTTCTTTCGCCAATGCAGGTATGAAAAGGCCGCCATCCCATCATGGTGGCTGTGTCACCAAAATTCATTTCATAAATACACCTCTGGTACAACCCTTTCAACCTCCCCTTAATGACTACCTACGCCTCACTCGAAGAGATTAAACAAGTATGCCTCCCCCCTCTAAAATCATCCTATAAACCAACCCCCTTGTCAACCCACCATACACTCCATGAAACATTCTCCTCCCAACTCACCCTCCTGATCACATGGTGCCAACACCAGCTCCTCCAACTCACTAGGATATTCCAGGAGAACCATGAAGCATTTGTAGCAGCTCTCCATGAGGTACCCTTCTATCTCTCCCTCTCACCAACCCATATAACTAACCAGCTGAAATAGGATTTAGGCCGACCAACCCTTGAAGCATACTTCACTGAAATAAACCTGGCCATAGAGTGCTCTCTGAAAGCTGCTAGAGACCTCCCACACTGGGCTTCCAAACACAACATTGATGTTGAGGAAGACCTATTCCGCATGTGGAGGCCTAGAACTCGGAGAGAACCAAGAGGTGTTGGATTGATCATCTCATATGCAGGCCTTTCTCCTTCTCTTCCTTAATGCATATTGATTGAATAAAGACCATGGAACTTCCCATTCTTCCTCGCAATGATGCCCATCATCGGCGTGCTCGCTGCAGGGTGCTGTTGGGTCCTTAAACCATCCGAGCTAGCACCGAGTTGCTCGAAGCTCCTAGGGGACCTCGTACCACAATACCTGGATCAGAGAGCATGTAGGGTCACCCAGGGAGGTGTGGAGGAGACTACAGCACTCTTAGACCTCAAATGGGACCACAGTAAGCTTTTTCACTCAGTCTCATAGATGCATACGCCAACGTGTATAAGTCTTCTATACAGGATCCACCAGAATCACATGCCACATAGCACAAAAAGCCACTGCACACCTGACATGGACAACCCTTGAACTAGGTGGGAAATGTCCCATACTCCTAGACCCCTCCACGGACTTGGACCTGGCAGCGAAAAGGATCTTATTTGGGAAAAGCCACAACTTCAGGCAGGTAGTACCCCATTACTATAACCACGTATTCTATTTTTGTTAATGCAAACGCCCCACCCAGACTTATGTATCCCCAGACTACCTCCTCATACCCACCCAAAATGACCCCTCCATCCTCACATGCATAATCGAATCCTTCCACCATGCATATACCTCATTCTTCCCCTCTGACTCACACCGACTCACACTCTCCCGAATATCCTCCTCCACCCACTTCACCCACCTCACCACACTGCTATCCAACATGAAAGGTTGTGTCATCCTAGGTGGGCACACCGACACCACGACTCTCCAGATGGACTTAACCATGGTGACGGGTGTGCAGGAAGATGACCCACTGATGAGCGAAGAGATCTTCGGGCCAATATTACCCATCCTCAAAGTTCGCAATTGGGAGGAAGCCATTCAGATAGTGGGCAGGGTATCAGGAACACCATTGGTGGTGTACATGTTTTCAGAGGATGGGGGTATCAAAGAGATGGGTATGTTTATTTTTGCTGTAGCTGGGTTCAGCTGATGTGTTGCGTTTAGTGAGGAAATGCATGAGGAGTGGCAGCCTCATGTGTAATTGCACATTCTTGCAGATGGCTGGTAAGGACGCTCCTTATCCTGCTTTTTAAATTGGTGGACTCATTAACTGGGTCACTTTGCAGTGTATGAATTACCATATGGCGGCATCGGTGAATCTGGCTGTATGTTCTCCTTTCTTTCTTTCTTTCTTATAAAGGTGGAATCTGATGCAGATGATTCACAGCTGGATGCAGCAACAAAGCATGCATGGAAGAATTCTCCAACATCCATTCCCAAATTGACGTTCCCACCTCCAAGTTGTGAGCACCCTCACTCTTCCTTTTTTTGTATTAACACTCATGCATAGGATGGAACCCCACCTAGAGGTATTCTACCCACCCTATTCGAAGGAGGCGACAGAGGTGGTGAAGAGCATGGGGTTGGAGGTACATCTTCCGGACAGTTCAGCTGAGGGGGGAATCATTGAGAAGAATGTGAATGGATGCATGGAGGTGTTCGTGCTGCTGCCATTGATATAGGACTTAGTATCTGTATCTTAATCCTAATACATCTTTGAAATAAATTGGGATTGAACATCTCCATTCATCCATTTCCGGGACACAGTAAGATGGATGATAAATCAGCATCAATGCAGATGACATGCCACCAAGTCACTCTCTGGAGTGGCAAGGAAGAAAACAAAATGTTGTGTTCTACCAGCAGTCAACATCTCAGTAGCTATTAGACCCCCCTCGTTAGTCTAAGAAATTATGGAAGCAATGATTTCACACATCAGGGCCAGGCTGTCTAAATGCAATAAAGCGTTGCGTACCGGAAAAGTTTTCAGATACCTAAAAACAACCTTGTCAGCCAACCCTGAAAACATCCCAAACATGCTGATATGCTGTCTATGTGTTCACACCTAGATATTGCGATTTTATAACAATACTGTTGCAGGTCTATCCTATACTAGTCGTATATCAAGGGCTATAGTTGAGACTTCAGACTGATAGTCAAGTTAGCATGCTACTAGTCGAGTCAGGACTTAGGAATGATACCACTAGTGGGTCGGCCCTACCAGCTGACCGGACTAGCACCTCCAAAGCTAGTATGACTTAGTAAAATATGGTCACTAGTAAAGAATACAGCTGCTAGCGCCCAAACAAGAAGTAAGAACCCACACAGATCTTGACCATTCAGTCGCTAGTGGACTGATCTGGGCATGAACGCCTAAGTCAGGATGACTAGTCATGCAAGCACTTCTGAAAGGACTTAGAAATGAACCAGTAAAGGCATAACCCTTAGCCCAGATCCGGCTAGTGTGATACAGATCTCATATGATCGGCACTAGTATAGCCGGGCTGTGCCCCGATCATGATTGAGCAGTTGCTACAGGCACAGTTACCCGACTATTCATATAGCCGTGTCACTAGTGGAGCACTGCTGGGCAAAGGGTGCTGAAACAACCCAATAGCGGAGTCCCTCAACCCGCTATCCGACAGAAAGAACAGGCTAGGCTGACTATTGCATGATTGTTCACCATAATTCGTGACTAGCCAAGATATCCTTACCAATATTATCCCTAAAGAATCTATTTATATTTATTCTGTACCTGTCTCTGTAGTATATAAGTAGTAGAAGGGGTGGCCTCGCATGCCAGGCAAGCCATCCCCATGATTGTGACCTACTAGTCAGTATTCTAGTGCCCCAATTAAAGGCTTTTGTGCTTAACCTCGACGAAGTGTCTACTAGTCGCTTAGTCACCTATAGTATTGAACGAATTGAAGTGTCTTAAAGTTACTATCCGTCTTGGAGTGACTCAGAGTGGTTTCGAAGTTAGTTAAAGTATTTGTTCTTAGGCCAAGAGTGCCACTAGTCGAGCCTAGGGGTGCCGCTAGTCAAGGGTAGACCGCTTGTGAGACTCAGTATTTGGCCCAGAGTGCCACTAGTTTCGAAGTATCAGAGTTAGACCGGGCGCAGTTGCTCAACCCCAAGTCACTATTCATCCAATCGTGTCTTAAAACCCCGCTAGCATGAGTATTACATCTGGTGTAGCTCACTAGTACCAAATATACATCTTTAAACAACCCTTCCCTGATTTGTTGAAGTCTGCAGAGTGCTTCTATTGTACTCGAAACACCCGAACTCAATAATATTGGTGATTAGTGTAGAGTAGTAGAGGGTTTTGGTGTTGTGGTGTTCATATCCATTCACTAGCCTTTTGTCACTCGCCGT
>NW_026848845.1:0-13938 GCF_030435595.1 Desarmillaria tabescens | reverse complement strand
CTCCTCGTCGTCGTTGTCTCGCCTTTGCTAACATTGTCTCTAGTAATTGGCCAGGACCTCGACTACTTTTCTCAAGCAGGTTTCGACATGGACCGCATCTCCATCAAGCGAAATGCTCCCGTCGCCCTGCTCTACGAAGACGCCATTCGCAACGAGGGCGCCATCATTTCCTCCTCAGGTGCCCTCATCAACTTTTCCGGAAAAAAGACCGTGTCGCTCCCCCCAAGGACAAGCGTATTGTCTATGAAGACACTTCCAAGGACGATATTTGGTGGGGTTCAGTCAACATCAAGATGGATGAACGTATGTTACCCTTCTCTTCTCCGCTTTCACTCTCTCACCCTCCTTTAGATACTTTTGAGATCAACCGAGAACGTGCCATCGATTACCTCAACACTCGTGACAACGTCTACGTCTTTGACGGTTACGCTGGCGTGAGTCCTGTATACCCGCCCTTTACCTTCTATTACTCACGTCCACCAGTGGGATCCCAAGTACCGAATCAAGGTCCGGGTCATCTGTGCCCGCGCCTATCATGCCCTCTTCATGGTGTGTATTATCACGTCACCCCTGCCTGCCGTATCATTTTCTCATCATTCCTAGAATAACATGCTCATCCGTCCCACCGAGGAACAACTCGCAGACTTTGGCGAACCCGACTTTATCATCTACAATGCCGGCCAGTTCCCTGCCAACCGTTTCACAAAGGGCATGTCTTCTACAACCTCGGTCGAAATCAACTTTAAGCGTATGGAAATGGTCATTTTGGGGTACCGAGTACGCCGGTGAGATGAAAAAGGGTGTATTCTCAGTCATGCACTACCTCCAGCCTATCAAGTTTGGTCAACTCTCTCTTCACTCTTCTGCCAACGTCGGCATCGAACACGGTGACGTCACTCTCTTTTTCGGTCTTTCTGGCACCGGCAAGACCACCCTTTCGGCCGACCCTAACCGACTTCTCATCGGTGATGATGAGCACGTATGGAGCGACACCGGCGTCTTCAACATCGAAGGCGGCTGCTACGCAAAGTGCATCAACCTCTCGGCCGAAAAGGAACCAGAAATCTTCAACGCCATTCGTTTTGGCTCCATCCTCGAAAACGTCGTCTACAACCCCGTCTCCCGAGTTCCCGACTATGACGACGTCTCCATCACCGAAAACACTCGCTGCGCCTACCCCATCGAGTACATTCCCAACGCAAAGATTCCCTGTGTTGTCGAACGCCAGCCCTCCAACATCATCATGCTCACCTGCGACGCCTTTGGTGTCCTTCCCCCCGTCTCAAAGCTCACCCCAGAGCAAGCATCTTACCATTTCCTTGCTGGCTACACCTCAAAGACTCCCGGTACCGAAGACGGTGTCCTCGAACCCATCCCCACCTTTTCCACCTGCTATTCCGCTCCCTTTATCGTCCTCCACCCCGGTCGTTACGCAGAGATGCTTGCTGAGCGCATGTCGAAACACAATGTCGACTGCTGGCTCATCAACACTGGCTGGACCGGCGGCAAGTTTGGCACAGGCTCCCGTTGCCCTCTCAAGTTTACCCGTACCATCATCAACGCCATACATTCCGGCTCTCTCAAGGATGCAGAGTACGAAAAATTTGGCGTCTTTGGCCTCAGCATTCCCACCAGCGTCGAGGGTGTCCCGAGGGAAATTCTCAACCCCGAACTCGCCTGGAAGGACAAGGAGGCGTTCAAGAGGGAGCTTGTCAAGCTTGCTGGTATGTTCAAGAAGGCCTTTGCGTTGTATGAAAAGGATGTCGACATCAAGGTGAACAAGGCCGGACCCGTGGTGTAAATGAATTAATGTATTGTAATTATAACATTGGATTATATTAGAGGACATTACATGCTATAATCAGCAATCAGCTTGATCAAACACCATCATGTCCCGGTCCCTTTTCTTTGTTTATTGTCCTGATAAGACTGAGGACGGCACATTTGAGCGACGGCTCTCTGTGCGTTCTAACCATCTTGAGGATGCGAGAAAGCATGTCTCGGGTGGCTTCATTCGTGAGTCCTACCATCACCGATGGGATGGATTGATAACCCCCGTTATCTGCAGGCATCGGAGGGGCCCTCCTCTCTGAGGAATCTCTCACTTCTGAGACGAAGAAGATGGTCGGATCGGCATTTATCTGTGAGGCTAAGGATATCGATGAGTGGGTCTTTCGTCGGATTGTAAGATTAACTCTAACGTTTGGTTGTGGGATAGGGTGAAGGAAAAGGTCAAGGCTGATGTGTATTATACTGCTGGAGTGGTGAGTACGCTGCTTGGGGTTCTGAAGAGTTGTGTTGGTGCTGATGTCCTGTTAGTGGGACCCGGAGAAGATCGTCATCCTCCCGTTCGTGGGTGCTACGCCCGTTCCTTGATTATGTTTATGAAGTGTATAGGGGAAATAAATTTGCATGTATATTCGGCCAATGGGCTTCTTTTGTTGAGCTACATGCAAACCGAGAGGTCCGACCGATGCAGGAATATTTGTACTAACAAGAACAGTGTTATATAACATCTTCCTACTTGATTGAATTTACGAGACGACAGTGCATACCAGCGTGGTTGTGGCCCCCCCAGGAGTGGTTTCGTTCCCAGGGAAAGCCCCACCCGGTCCTCCACCACCGAATCCCCCGTTGGCTACACCGCCGTTCTCAGTGAGAGTAGCAGCCGACTGGACGACGTAGCTCGCTGATAGGTCTATGCCCATGGATCCCCAACTAATGCGAACTTTTTAGAAACAGCAAGGGAAATGAAAGGAATAATGCTCACGCAAGAAGACCGTCGGTGATATCATCACCAAGATAGACATATGAAAGCACGGGGTCAATGTCCGCAGCTGCTTGTCCTAGAATACCATCTTGTGCGTTGGTCGTGAAAGACTGGGTGTTGGTGTTGTACGGGGAGGTCTCTTCGACAGCGGTGATCAGGTCTTGGTCAAAGTAGACTTGGCCTTTTTTAAACGAAAACAAAAAGTCAGGAAGGGGGAGCATAGGAAACTACTGCAGATGGCTCACCGACATGACGGTCGGTGCTGGTCTTGAACGTTCCATTGTCGAAAGCCGTCCCGTCTCCGTGTGCGAGGACGTGGATGTGCGGGGTTCTGCCCGTGTAATGCCCTTGTTAGACCAGTTAGCGATAGGCGGGTACAAGAAAAGGCTGGTATCACCAACCTGGGAAGATAGTCTCAAACTGAACGTAGCCTCCCTCGGTGGTGGGTTGAATACCACGCAGAAAAGTAGCGTTCTAAAAAGTTTATTTATTATTGAAGAAATACCATCCGTCAGCTCACTCACCAAGTTCTCGCCGACGCCTGAATCGCCGTTTCCACTGGCGACAACACCAGAGTAGACACCGGTAGCATTGCAGTGCCAAATATCGACGTAGATATCGGCTGCAACGGTCTCGCAGGTGGAGTAGTCGATCAACTCGAGGTCGACGTAGGTGTAGAGGCCCGCCTGGTCTTCGTGGATGTCCTTGCGGACGTACTCTCCATCGACCCAATACGGTCCTTGGGTAGCCTCAGGAACGAGGGTGCAAGATCCAGTCTCGTCGAAGGGGTCAGATTCCGCTTCGAGGCCAGTCTGGTTGGACAAGTGGCTTGTTCCCAAAACGCTGTCCAAGCTACGCTTGTAGGGGGTGCCTATGGGGGTATTGCATTAGCAACGTAGCAGTGGAAAAGAAGCAAAAAGCGTGTCTCACGAGTAGAGATACCGCGCTTGCGACGAAGTTCATCGGCAAGAGCCTTACGACGAGCAGCGGAGCGTTCGTAATGGCCTCGACGACGAAGACTGTCCTGGCAGCCGCTGAGGGAACGACTCGCGAACGTCTGGAACTCTGCACGACGCTGGAGCTCGGCTGGGCTCATCTTAGAAGTACTAGGATGAGCCACGACGGCGCTGGCAGCGAGTAGCAGGACAGATGAGATGACAGAGAGCTGGACCATGTTTCACAGATACCAGAAGAGAGGACTTTCTAGTGTCGCTGATATATTCGCTCTGGATGACTCCCCTTTTATATTCTTGACCGTGTAGGTTCATGCGCGGATAAATGCTGCTTCGAAGCATTCTTGCAAACCAGCGACCTACCGCACCCATGCTCGATTGTTTGGACAACTTCATGCGGGCAGGTAAATGTCATGAACGCTATTGGTTCTTCTCCCTTACCACCTCCATCATCCGCAGCAAGTACATGTGTCGATTTTGAACACCCTAGATATCGGCGGCCACGATCTATGAAGGACTCGGTGCTCAGCTTGAGCACACGTGGGTATTAATTCCAGGATCCAGAAGAATTGTAGCATCCAAAGAATGACGATGCCCATTGCCCTCCAGGCATGAAGACAATGTGAGTAAAAGTCCAAAAAACGAGGGAGCACCAGGAAGACCCCGCGGGACAAGATCACAGATACGATCGGAGAAAATCATGGTGATCATATCCTTGTATCAGGGCCTCGAGTATTGCTCGACCCTTCCACGCGCGTATATGACGCGTACGTTCACGCGTAAACGCAGGAAATCAGCTGGCATTGTTCTGCAATGGCATCGATAAGAAACATAAGAGATATTGAGAAAGAGATGTTATGGCAGACCAAGTTGCGGCTTCCTAGCGCTTTACACATATCTCACCGTTGAAACTGTCTTTTGAAACTGCTGGACAATCCCGGGTTGATATCGGTGTCCAAGCCAAGCAAGCAATCGACGAAGGTCATGCGGCTCTGAAGGCCAATGATAAAGGCGCAATTGTACTCGCCAGAACGCCAAGGTGATGATGGAGAAATCCGGATGAATGTGTCAGAAAGCGGATATGGAACCCTGGCGAGAATGTTTCGTGCTCTGATGTCGAAAATGTCGAATGTTTCCACGCAAATGTCGTTACTTCTATATATCCCGTGCGAAACCCAGGCAATCAAGCGCAAGGTATCGTTGTAGATGCTACAGAAAGCACATGAGTAGGCTGCACACTTCGCGGCAACTTATCAAGTGAGACTCACGAAGATGATCTCTTGTCTGCTTGAGTTTTGGACTCACTATTTCCCAGACCCTCCATAAATCCAACTGAGAGAGAACAATGTGAACCTGAGAGCCGCCGGCGATTCTCTCTATCTTGGCATTGGCTGCAAGGACCACAGTAAGGATGACACTCATATCCTCTGATACAGTAGACAGCATACAGCTTCTCGAAGACGATGCCACCGCATGTTCTCAAAAAAAAAAAACATCCAAGATTTTCGGATGTTAGGCTTGGCTTGGCTCGAAAAGTCAAACGCCATATGCAAAGTTATATGATGCATACGTGGTTGCAAGAACAGATGCGGTCTATCGCGGTCACTGGGTTGTTGGAGAGATGTGGGCAGCCAAAGAGAGTAAACCTTGGCCTAGCGCTGAATTAACGATAAATGTTCCAGACCAACGTCACATCAACAATATAATTGAGTTTAAGCTGAGAGAGCTTGCGACGCCAATCCGCATGGACAGTATATTTCTGCCATGTTGTGTGGAACGCTAATCCCTGTGTCAGCAATGAGCATGTCTCACTTGAACCTTTACGAACACACAATACATACCCAGACCGTAACCGTTCTACCTGCATACCAGAATGGCTGCTCAGCCGCTCTTGCCCTCCCTCAGTCTATGCATAGCATGTCGATGCCTGCCTAGACGACAGTTGAGGCAACGGAGTCCTCTGTTCATGATATACTATCACTTTAGCTGCTAGCCCTAGAGAAAAAGGTGTTGCATGGGAATATGTATGATGGATAAAGATTGCAGCGCGCGGGGTGGAGAATCAGATGTGCTCGAGTGAAGAGAGAAGAACGTCGTGATTTATTCATGTATTGAAAAGGTCTAATATTCGATAGAGAATACAGGTCGCCAGCTTTTTCCAGGGACAGTCGATGTTGAGTACGGTGATGGTGGCGGTTGAGAGACAAGGCCAATGCGGCCCGCTACGATTAGTCATCCGAGTCGATGTCACTCTCTTTTCAACTTTTGCTCTAAACTCTAAAGTCTTCTTTCTTCTGTTTCGTATTCGTGCAGATCTACGACCTTGTAGGGTACACGCGAATGACACGGTCAGCATTGACATTATCGGCTACACCAAAAGACGCCATACTAGGATTTATCATTTGCTTCTAGTCTCCATCCTACATTGGACGACCTCAATGACACTACATGACGACATAATACTGCGTGGAGAACATCATCCAGATCGGGGAACTTGAAGCCAGAGTTGGACAAGACGTTGCAGTTTCTCAAGGACTGTAGATGGCGTGCAAGCCACGTACTCCATAGCACGTTCCTGTTGTGAGATCTTTTGGCCAGTATAGTATACGACCTTCATCGCTGAAAAAATTGCTGATAGTGAGCTTGCGATGTAGACTCGCATCATGATTGACAAAAAAACCAAACGTTTAATCTGACGTATGTCAATAATTTTTTAAATCGTTTATCGATTTATGTTTTCATAGGCACCTTCAGAGTACCGTTTGAATTGTGTACGTCCTTCCACGCGTTGTAACTTGTTGACCGTCTTCGAACGGTCTTACTCTTAGGACAGTTACGATACGGTCACGTGCTTGAAATCGGTACTAGCTTACATCGACACATAGCAGATCATAACAGAGGTCCGTCATTATAAAAAAAGATTTATTCAACCTGTCTATCTAATCCACGTCTAAGAGCGTCTAAGCTGGATGCATCTCGGTACCTCTCCGGGCCGAGGTAACAATATACGTGATATCAATTACTCTCTGGTCGCACTATGGACAACTCGGCAGATAAAAGTCGAAATAAAAGATGCAAAGATGCTTTGAAGCATTATATGATATAGACGTCAAAAATTATATGGCATAGCCTATCACGGTGAAAGAACTGGGCATCCTTGGCCCCGGCCAACTTTTTTTTTTCCGAGTTGAATCCGAGCAATAGATGTTGAGCTACTGACCTCGAGACCACATGAAGCAAGGGCAAAGACTAGGTTACAGAGTACTGGTAGGCCACGTACGGATACTTCCGCATTATTACAAGTTTGGATGTACTGTGTTTTTTTTCGACGGACCTTCTACACGAAACGCCTTCTACTAGGCCACTTGAAGGTAATGTTATTTGAGATTCAGTATTTCATAGCCAACCCCAAGTCACAGGAATGCCTACCTGGGCCCATGAAGCAGTCATGATACTGAAATTGATTCTTAGTCTTAATACTATCTTAGGGATTGCACTTTGAAAGCTAGGCGAGTATAGGATAAGGCTGCGAGGGCGTGGGAAAATAAACTTGTTGTATCTCTATTTTGGACCACTGTAGCGCCGCACGGTACTTTGAGGGTCTGCGTAACCTCGCGTCTGTTTGCTCCAACTCTGGATTCTACTATTAGTGTCTATGGACACTGGTACCTAGTCTTTTCCGCAACTTGGCTCTTTTCTTACAGACCCACAGCTCAATCGAAATTCTTCATCGAATCACTGATGGCTTCCTCGCGAATACTCAGGCTTGCGGTGCTTTTTACTCCGATAAGCAGAATGCCAGGCCGGCAGAATGCACAGCAGGATAAGGCTTTTGGAGAAGCTCTGTGGAGAGTGTTCTTATCAAGGCGATGATATAAATGAAGGGAACACAAACCTTATTGTGATCGCTTGCTTCGACATGGCCAATGACATATTACTATCCACTACGCCCGCCCTCGAAGAGAAGGCTTCTTTCGGGGACAACAACTCGAAGAGCGATGCAGAGGCTGGCATATATGAAGTCTCTGCTGAGAAAGAAGGTACATAACTCGCAAACTTCGAGAGTTCCTTGGCTGACGTACCCTCAGTCACTGTCGTCCAAGAATACACCCCGGAACAGTACAAGAAACTCAAGCGGAAGATCGACATATACCTTCTTCCGCTCATGTGGCTTTGTTGTAAGTCCAGTCGTATCATATGAGTGATCCTAATTATTCCTCCGTTAGATGGCGTTCAGCAAGTTGACAAGACTTCCTTCAGCGAGTATCAATAATTCATATCCGGGATAAACCACTCATCCGTCCGTTCACAGGTATTATGGTAACGTTTGGTCTTCGTGAAGACACCGGGCTTCATGGACAGCAATATTCTTGGTCAGTCTTATCTATTCTATTCCTTCCTCATCTGGCTCACTGCTTGGATTAAGGCTCGCAACTATGTTTTACCTTGCTTATATGTGCTTTGAGTTTCCCTCCAACATCTTACTTCAACGATGGAGAATGGGAACAACACTGTAAGAACCTCGGGTTCGGCACGTAGGATCTCAGTTGCTGATTCGAAAATGACCTCTTTAGATCGATCTTCATGGTGAGGCCCTCATAAGTTTTTACAAATGTCGACTCCACCAATGTTTGTTTCGCAGATATGCTGGGGAGTGATTGTCCTATGTATTGGATTCGGTACGCCTCTGCAAGCCCTGTTTGTGAGATTATACCGACTGTTTCCGTAGCGAAGAACTGGGCACATCTTATGACTCTGCGCGCCTTGCAAGGCATGTTTGAATGCTGCATTAGTCCGGGCTTTGTCCTTATTGTAGGAAGCTGGTATACCCGGCGAGAACATGCTTCACGAGCACTCGTTTTTCAGGTCACTCTCCCATTTAATCATTTCTCCTGGAATCCTACTCATTTATTTATTTCAAGAGCGCTAACGCTGGATTCGCAGTCATCGCCGACCTTATTCTCTACGGCATCGGAACACTTGAATATAGCCGCCCAGATATCGAGGCATGGCGATACATGTCCTATGTATGGTTCTCTGCTGTATAATGATTGAGGTTAATCTTGATACGTCTATAGTTCCTCGGGGGGCTCACCATATCAGTCGGGTGTCTTTGTCTATATTTCCTGGGTACTCCGACAGAAGTCCCATGGCTCTCGAAGGAGGAGAAACAGATGGCAAACACGCGTGTCCTGGCAAATCAGAGTGGACATGACATGACAGGTACAAGGGTGTGGAAATGGTACCAAGTTCGCGAGTGTTTGATCGATCCATGCGTGCGTTTGTCCACTCCATCCTCATGTTCACAAAATTGGAGTTTTGTCAGTTCTATTTTGCGGGATTTAACGCTTTCCTAGTCTCGGTAAGTCTCAACTAGTGATTTTGTACAGATTCCCTCAGGTTTCCCCAGGTTCCAAACGGAGGTCTGTTCATTTAGTGGATTCTGCAGTTGCTTGGTATTCATCTCCTCGAATTCTCGCTATCATATAGGTCTCCAAACATTCGGTAGTCTTATCAACCAAAGTTTCGGTTTCAGTACGTTTACTTCCTTAGAAAGAGAACTCTACTGATTCCATTTCCGATGATAGCTTCTCTTGAGTACGCGCACTGCTATATGACTCCCCAAGCGGTACCTCTGATCTGACAATGACAGAGTTATATTATACACTATTCCAAAGAACGTCTTGAGTGTGACGATTTTTGTGATTGTCGGTGTGGTTCGTATGCCTGACCGTTTACAATGGTATCCTCCTGACACGTCTGTTAGATTACCTCCAGGTGGAAGAATCTTCGCTTGATTATCATGGCTTTGGGGACCATCCCTGGATTTATTGGAGTATTAGGCTTGTCCCTGATCGAAACCACCGAGAGTACCAAGGTGTGCCTTACATTATACTCTCGAATTAATCGCTAATATCTATCGAATATCAAGTGGACGAAGTGGGGAATGTACTTCATGGTGGTACGTGTGGGTTCATACTCCGAATATCTGATTTTCCTGACCGCCAAGTCAGACACCGTTCGTTCTCGGTCTTTTCTTGGCTTGGTCACTCATCCCGTCCAACGTCCCTGGGCGCACCAAGCGAACGATCACGTCGTCCTTCACCTTCATTGGGTGAGAATTTTTTTTTGATTTTGAGCGACGTCTCTGATACATAGGTTACTTCCCAGATATTGTGCTGGTAACATGTGTGGATCACAAATTTTCAAGTCTAATGAAGCCGTTCGTTGCCACCCCTCTAAGTAGGCACTCTTATTCTGAATCATCAGTTTTTTAGCCCTCCTATAAGAGCGGTACCATTGGGTGCTGTGCCTGCTTTGGGCTCGAGTTTCTCAGCATCGTTGGTATGTCTTGATATTTAACCTAGGTGCCCAAGTAAATTGAATTCAACTCCAGCATGGCGAACAACTCTTGTTCTTCGAAACAGAAGGCGGGATAAAGAGATGTTATCCGATGGCCTTACTCCAGAGGAGAGAGAGATGCAAGGAAGGATTAACGGAGAGTCGGATATGACAGACTTCGAGAACCCTCATGTAAGTTTTCGTTCTCTTTAGTGGCGGAAATATAGTGATGGCTGAGATGCAGTTCCGCTATACTTTGTAATCACCTTATGAATACCTGATAATGAAAAATGCCATGCTACATTTTCTGGTCAATATCTATTGCATGTTAGATGAGGAACTAGAAAAAAGCGATGTGTGTCTGAGTACTGAGCGCTGAGCGCTGAGCGGCGAGAGTTCCGGCCCGGCGGCCACACACAGCCACCGGATATGATTAGCTTCCATTCTTGTTTCCCAACCACCATTGCACTTGACTCGCACCGGACATTTTGTAGTCAGATTCAGCTCTAGGTAGCTGTTAACTCTTATTGTGGTTGTATTCCCAACTCATTTAAGTGTATCCTACAGATCATGTTTAACGTTCGACGAACGCCTTCAGAATCTTCAGAATCTTCAACTTCAGGTTCGTCACCGCGGGACATGCAAATGGCACTCGTAGACGAAGAGCCCTCTAATGTGCTATGCATATCCGACCCTAAACCAGAAGGCTTCAAGCTTCACCCACTCTTCACAGAGGGTGACACGACGCTTGCTGCCAAAGGAGGCAGCACTTTCTTCCGAGTCTATTCCCATACCCTCAAGATGACTTCTGGCTTTTTTCGTTCCATGTTCAGCTTACCACAAGATCCGTCTTCTTCTTCAAAGGCCAAGGGTGTCTTTTACCTTGACGAGGACGAGGATACCCTAGAATGTCTGCTGAGGATGATGTGCGGTTTATCTCTGCCACCTGTGGACAGCTACGACCAGTTAGACTCGCTTCTCGATGCAGTGGAGAAGTATGATACCCCCGGACCGTTATCGATTGTCCGGCTGCTGGTGATGACTCCGGCACTGACAGTCCAGCCGTTCCGGCTGTATGGCATTGCATGTCGGTTTGGGTGGGAAGCGGAAGCGAAGCATGCATCCACGCAGACTCTGCAATACAATCTGTATGACCCGGCGATCCGTCCGTGCTGCAGAGGTTATCGGACTGATTCCCTGCTAAACCTGATGCAACTTCATCGATCGCGACGGGAAGGGTGCGCCTGTCTTCCGTGGTCTTCTGTTCTCATCTACTGATGAAAGTTTGTAGGCTGCGACAGAGATTAAATGACCCACCATTCGTTGCAGGTAGCACTTGCGACCTGTGTCAGCTGCATAGTCTTTTGCCTACCACTCGGTCTAGAGCTGAAGTCTAAGATTAATCCTGGAGCTTGATAAAGCGACCCGACCTCTGGCGATACTGTGATTGTACGGGATTGTTGGATTGGCCATAGCGGTTTAATGTTTGACTTCAATGTACGGATGAGCTTGCCATCGCATTCTTATGACAAAGTGGAGACGCTACTTGTCTCCATATTAGACCTCCACCCTGTAGGTAGAAGCTTCCCAATCCATCTAAGGTAATGTTTAGGAGACCCTTTTTTAGTGGAATGCGTGCTGTGATCGATTCGATCTGTTTTTGTACGATAAGTTATGATAATCCGATTGGAATTCGTTTGATTTCGTCTTGTGATGTCAGGCACCCAGTGGGTTGTAGATGTATTTCGGTATTCGGAAGTCAATTGACGAACGATGACGCTCGCAGTGCGATTTATCGCTCGGCAGTCGTCAGCGTGTACCTTAAGCCAAGAAGCCAAGTAAAATAGCAAAAATATATGTTGATTCGCGTTCATTAGTGGGAGGTTCGCGTTTCTTTCGTGTCGTACGTGACGAAGGAGTATAGCAGTGTGGGAGTACCCGATTATCGGTACGGGCAAGTCATACGATCATTGTGTAGTAAGCGGCTTGAGCTCAAACTTGCATGGCACCAACTCCCCTGTCTTCACCAACGACGTCCAGGCTTGTGTACACCTCTTTTCACTTGCGTCCATTCCTTCAGCTTTCCCGTTCGGATTCTTCCAATATCTTACTCAAACG
Organism: Desarmillaria tabescens; assembly: GCF_030435595.1. Taxonomy (NCBI): domain Eukaryota; kingdom Fungi; phylum Basidiomycota; class Agaricomycetes; order Agaricales; family Physalacriaceae; genus Desarmillaria; species Desarmillaria tabescens. The sequence goes on along the minus strand of NW_026848845.1, from coordinate 1,755 downwards.
GTCTGATACGGCGGCGGATTCGACAAGCACAAGCACCTAAGATGTCATTTTCGCAGTGCTCATCCAGTACTTGTCCTTCTATCAGGTCTCTTCGCTGGATTGACCCTCGGCTATATATTCTTGACCAGACACAGCTCAATGTGCTAAGCATCAGTGGCACGCCGTAGGTGGCTTAGCCTTGTCACGGTTAATTGTTTTCTCACACTACAGATTGTATAGCGAGCAGCGCAAGTATGCCAACCAGATAAAGCCTATTCGTAAAAATGGTCATTTACTGCTCGTCACGCTACTCTTAGCCAACATGATTGTCAATGAGACCCTGCCCGTCATTGCCGATCCAGTACTGGGAGGTGGGATACAGAGCGTCGCCGTCAGCACTGTGCTTATCGTCATGTGAGTGTCGCAGCTATCAGCTGCACGCCAACTCAATTCACAAAGCTTCGCCGAAATCATCCCCCAATCCTTGTTTACTCGCCATGGTCTCTATCTTGGTGCCAAAGGCGCAGGGCTGACCAAGTGTCTAATTTACGTCATGGTAGGTCTTACGTCCTTCGTCGATTCACTCCGCTCACTCGCCGCTCCCAGGGCATTGTTGCATGGCCTGTAGCCAAGCTCCTTGACTGGGTCTGGGCTCCAATCACGGTATCATCTACCGCAGAGTCGGTATGTCGCTCGTTACTTCAGCAGAATCTCGACTGACCCAGATAATTCTAGAATTGAAAGAACTCATCGCCATGCACGCTTCCCAGTCCCACCACGGCGGAGACCTTAAATCCGATACCGTGACCATTATCGGGGCCACGCTCGACCTACAAGAAAAGGATGTCAAACAGGTAACATTCTACATGTCAGCGCCATGAACGTACTCATCTGCTTTAGGCTATGACACCTATTTCCGACGTTTTCATGCTCTCTATCGATGCTCAGTTGGATTACGACCTTTTGACTAAAATCGTAGAAACTGGACATAGTCGCGTACCCGTGTATGATGAGGTAGACCTTCCGGCTGCTGCCTCTCCCGAGGGCGAGTCCCAGAGAGTCAAGAAGATCATCGGTATCCTCCTTGTGAAGCAATGCGTTTTGCTTGACCCGAAAGAGTGCATACCTATACGGACGCTTCAGCTGAACCGCGTCATGTTCGTGCCCAATAACGAATCTTTGTTAGGTATCCTAGACAAGTTTCAGGAGGGACGATCGCATATGGCTATCGTGAGCCGATTCAGTGTGGAGAAAGCTCAGAGCGTGAAGAAAGCCGTTACGGGGAAGAGAGGCTTAACACGGCGGTTTTTGGAGAGAGTTGGGATGGGAGACAGCAGTGAGGAGAGTGGCGAGGAGGTTGATAATCACAGTGGAGCAGATGAGACGTTGAGAGGAGATACCTTAAAGGGAGATGGTGTTTTGGAGAAGGATTTTGCAACGGAAGAAGCGGGGAAGAAGGGACAAGGAGGCAGAAAGAAGCGCAAGAACCTAAATGAGGACGTCGAGTTGGGCAATCTAGAAAACAAGAAGGGATTGACCAGTATGCTCGCTCTGGAGCAGGCCATGCCAGCTGATGCTGTTTTAGCCAAAGAACGAGCGGAAGAGGTATGTGTATCTGCTTTTGATGTTTGATCCTACTCAATTTGGTCTTTCAGTTCCTTAAAGGCTTCGACCCCGCTATTATGCCCCTAGGAATTATTACGCTTGAAGACGTACTTGAAGAACTCATTGGAGAAGAGATCTACGACGAATTTGATCCTGAAGGTGCACATGGAG
>NW_026848844.1:0-14049 GCF_030435595.1 Desarmillaria tabescens | reverse complement strand
GTCCAAACGGCTACCAATGGCCACTAATGGCAAAACAACATGTAATAGCCGCAGACCATAGTAGTCTATTTCTGTCCTTCATATATATACAGAATTCGAAGCTAGGCATATCTTGTATAGTGTAAATTCGTACTACCCCGCGTGCCGCTTAACTTTGGCAGAATCTTAATTACGACGTGTCAGCTTATCTCTATCAAATGACCATGACAAAGTTCAGATGTGCTGGAATCGTCGAATCGTCGAGTTGATGAATAGCTCTGTCGTAGACATGGTCGTAGACGTGAGACGCGTCGGAACACCCACGTCAGGTGATGAAGGATCAATGATTTTGCTTTGCATCAAATGCACGTCCAGGCCCATTCCCCCGCGTTGCCCCCTCCCGTCGATGTGATCACATCGACGGTCGCTCTTATTGCACTGAAAATATTCTGTTTGGGAGCAGTAACCATCGTCATCAGTCATTCCCACCGCCGCAGCAATGAGGCAACCATGAGACGACAAACAACGTACGTACTGTGACTGGGGCCCCACCAGGAAGGTTGCTCGGACCGTACAGCACTGCTATCTGCATGCTGTAGTTTGCGTGGATACTCAACGGTGACGTCCTCCTGTTCTCCATCTGATAGCCTCCCAAGCCCGGCGTTCAGCGGCATTTCGGGGTACCATGGTAAGTAAGTACCTGGGACTCGGCTACTTTGCAGATATTACATTACTAGCGTTCAAAATGGGATTGAGACAAGCGATGAGACGAGTCACCTGAACGCTGTTTACTCGTATGTTGGAGGCCTATAATTAGTTCCTTTTACCTGTCTCCATTTTGTATTACGGAGATCGACGGGTGGGACGTGCGAAGATGTGAGATCCCCCACTGCAGGTGCTGTAGTACTTTCAGGATGAAAGGGAACCCTACAGGTTGTCAACTCGAACTCAAAACATTAGAACTTGCAGGCTGCCGCCGGTATAAGCGTGGATGATATGTTTTCCGCGAGTCAGGCCGCCATGAGTAAAATAGCCAGGAACAGTAAATATAGCGTGCACCCCCTTTGCTTCCACAATTCTTCCAAAATGCGAGGCGCGTAAATTTTGGTTACACATGGCTGCAAACATGACCCGGACCCAATGAGGGGGAAGCGGTTCGTCATGATGTCATCCAATTGCTTATTATTATTGAAGGTAAAGGTTACTCTCCCCGCCGACGGCCGGATGACGGATGTCATCGTGATGATTCATGGATACGGTTTTCTCGCAGCCACCAGGGGGTGAGGGATATTGGCGAGTGGATGCAAACGCTGTGTGTACGACCATCATTGGTGCTTCGTCCGACATTGAAAATCGGATCTTTGGCGGGGAAAAGAGGCGCGAGTCTTCCGAAGGTCGTGTGCTGGCCGATAAGTAAGTCGAGTTAGCCATCATCCCGGGTATACGGCAGGCGCCTGTCATGCTGCTCGTTGGGCTTGGGGAATGCTCTCCCTAGCCAAGAGCCAAGAAAAGAAGTCGAAGGCGGGAAGCATGCGCCACGTCTTGGATATTCGCCTTTTATTTCATCAAATGCTACTATTTTTCTAAACTACGTGAATGGGGCAGGGTATCCTATGGAAATCAGATGCGTGAGACGAGTAGCGGGGTATGTATACTTCTTTGATGCACCCTGAATGACGACAATCGGGGTAGTAAATGCCCGCGGACAAAAACGGACGTCGAACGATTCAATAAACGAAGAAATGAGAGGATGCGGATATTCGGGCCTATCTTCTGGAATATTGCTAGGGCTGCCGTCCCGATACCGCTCGGCGTAGAATCCGTGAACCGGCGTTAGTGCGAAATCAGAACGTAGCAGGAAGGATCCTAAGAATCCGTAGACGAATGCAACGTTATCAGAGGAGGAATCCAGGGAAGGAGCATAAGGCAAGAGGAAGGCGGACAAAAGAAATGCAATACATACAGAAATTTATTATTTTTGAGGCAAATTCAATCGCGGTGGCGGCAATGTTTCAGGTTTTACTTTTTTACCCGATCTCCGATAATCCGATCCGTGGTCTGAAATAAAACCCAACATAGCTACCCCCCGACAGCATTCTCTTCCCCCTCCCACCATCGTCGTCCGCTCTGTCTCTTTTTTCTCTCTAGTCACTGCGCTGCCCGTGAAGGGACCTTTCCCGCCGCCTCTCTTCTCCCCTACTCCCACTTATCGATAATTACAATGTCCTCCAACGTCGAAAAGGACCGGGTGATGTCCATCCTGAGGCTGGCACCCCACCTGCAGCTGAACCAAAGAAGAGAGAGTACAAGGACTTTGGCCATGTGCGGAAAAAGATTTACCCGTACGTTTTTGCACCTGTTTGCCCTGTTTGTTGCCCCTCTGACCTTGTAGCTGTAGAACGCCAATGTGTGATATGTCAACTGTGAGCCACCCAGCGCATTAATCGTCTTTTACAGCTACCTTACACGTTCTTGCAGATTGAGTTGAAGGCAGAGGACCTATACGATAAGGAAAAAGTAGATTTGGAGACTATTATCATCGACGATGTCTTCAAGCTGCTGCAATGCAACGAGGAACGGTCTCTCTCAGGACGAAGCCCAGCGTCGTCTTGAGCTTTTCGGTCCCAATAAGCTTGAATCCGAGGAACAGAACCCCATTCTCCAGGTATGCTTCTCCCTTCACCGCCAAGTTCGCCAAGCATTCATCCCATTTGTAGTTCCTTAGTTTTATGTGGAACCCGCTCTCATGGGTCATGGAAGCTGCTGCTCTCGTCGCTATCGCCCTCTCTAATGGCGAGGGTCGTGCTCCTGATTGGCAGGACTTTGTCGGTATCATCTTGCTCCGTTTATCAATTCCGCCATGGTTTCTATGAGGAGCGTAACGCTGGGAATGCCGTTAAGGCCCTTATGGACTCGCTCGCTCCTAAGGCCAAGGTCAAGCGTGCGGGTTCTTGGTCAGAAATAGAGTCGGCGGATCTTGTCCCGGGTGACATGGTCTCCTTCAAGATCGGTGACATTGTCCCCGCCGACTGTCGTCTCATTGAAGCCATCAACGTGTCCATCGACCAGGCTGCTCTCACTGGTGAATCTCTTCCTCAGTCCAAAAAGAGTGGCGACCAGTGTTTCTCGTGCGTTGTTTCTGCGCCCGTGATCGCGTTATGCCTCTGATCTTATCTTCTCCATATAGTGGTTCTACTTGCAAACAAGGTGAAGCCGAGGGTGTTGTCATCTCAACTGGTGCCAACACTTTCTTCGGTCGTGCCGCTTCCCTTGTCGGCCAGGATGATGACACCACCGGTCATTTGCAGAAGATTTTGGCTCAAATCGGGTCTTTCTGCTTGGTCGCCATTGGCATTTTCGTCCTCCTCGAAATCGTCATCTTGTACCCTCGCTTCCACTACACTTATCGTCGCGGTCTCGACAACATCCTTGTCCTCTTGATCGGTGGCATTCCAATTGCTATGCCCACTGTCTTGTCCGTCACTCTTGCAGTTGGTGCCCAGCAGCTCGCCAAGCATAAGGCCATTGTCACTCGTATCACCGCCATTGAAGAGTTGGCTGGTGTTACCATCCTGTGCTCTGACAAGACTGGCACCCTCACTACCAACAAGCTTACTATTGATAAGGACACCATTCGTACTTACGGTCCGTTCTCTGCCGATGACGTCATCCTCCTCGCCGCCTATGCCTCCCGTACCGAGAATCAGGACGCTATCGACTCGTCTGTCGTCCAGGCTATTGGCGACCCAGCCAAGGCCCGTGCTGGCATCAAACTCCTCGACTTTAAGCCTTTCAACCCCGTCGACAAGCGTACCGAAATCACTTATCGTGAGGAGTCCACGGGCAAGCTGAAGCGTGTCACCAAGGGTATGACCGGTATCATCATCGAACTTTGCACTCGTAACAAGACCGAGGAGTTGGAGAACAGGTTGGAGGCCGATGTTGAGGAGTATGCTACCCGTGGTCTTCGTGCTCTCGCTGTCGCGTTTGAAGAGGTTGATGGTGATGATTTCGAGGCCGAGGGTAACGGATTTGAGCTTATTGGTCTTCTTGCCATCTTCGATCCTCCCCGTGACGACACCAAGCAAACTATTGATGACGCCATGGCGCTCGGTGTCAAGGTCAAGATGGTTACCGGTGATCAGCTCGCTATTGCAAAGGAAACCGGTCGTCGTCTTGGCTTGGGTGACCACATGTACCCTGCCAAGGTGCTCAAGGATGGGCCCGCGCCAGGCAGCAAGCACGGTTCTTTGGATGAGATGATCATGGATGCCGATGGTTTCGCTGGAGTCTTCCCAGAGCACAAGTACGAGATTGTCAAGCGTCTCCAGGGTTTGGGTCACTTGTGTGCCATGACTGGCGATGGTGCCAACGATGCCCCTGCTCTATCCCGTGCTAATGTTGGTATTGCCGTCGAAGGTGCTACTGATGCTGCTCGTGGTGCTGCCGATATCGTCTTGACGGAACCGGGTCTTTCCACCATCGTCCATGCTATCCGTGGTTCTCGTATCATTTTCCAACGTATGAGGAACTACTCCATCTATGCTTGTGCTGTTACTATCCGTATCGTTGTCTGTTTCGCCGTTTTGGCCTTCGCGTACCAGTTTGACTTCCCGCCATTCATGGTTCTTATCATTGCGTTGTTGAACGATGGTACTATCATGACTCTCTCTGTCGACCGCGTACTACCCTCCAATACTCCGGATAGTTGGGACCTGGCCGAGATTTTCGCGTACGCTGTTGCCTATGGTTTGTACTTGACCATGTCGACGTGAGTTTGGCTTTTTTATGTGCACATTTGACTCAAGGACTGACATTCTAAACTAGAATTGCCTTGGTCATTATTATCATGGAAACCACTTTCTTCCAAGACAAGTTCGGTGTCTCGCTTGAAACATCCCCTGTCCAGGCCAATGACCGCCAACTTCACATGGTTGTCTATCTCCAAGTTGCCATTATTTCGCAAGCTTTGATTTTCGTTACTCGGTCGCACGGATTCTTCTTCATGGAACGCCCTTCCGCTGCCCTCTTCTTGGCTTTCTGTGTGGCACAGCTCGTGTCTTCGATCATCGCTGCCTACGGTGACTGGGGCTTCACCGAGATACAGGGCATTTCTGGTGGATGGATTGGCATTGTTTGGGTCTGGGTACGTTTGCAATTGATAAATGACCGCGCTTTCCCTTTCTGACACACTACTTGTAGAACATCGTCTGGTTCTTCCCTCTCGACTACATCAAGTTCGGTATGAAGGCCACTGTCATCAAGTTCCTCCGCGAACGCCGTGCACGCCAAGTCGCCGCCGCTTCTCATGAGGGCGTTCCCATCACCCGTACCCAATCCCGTGTTGCCTCTATCAACGAGTCTCTCTACTCCAACCGTGTGTCCTTCATTAAGAGGGCCGCACGGAAGGTTGGCTTTGGTGGTAGAATTACGATGAAGCCTGAGGAGTTGCAGCGCTTCAGCAGTATCCAAGCCCAGCGTGTTGGTGCGACATTGGCTCGTAACCCCTCACGCACTGCTGCTTAAACAACGTGAGAGAAGAGAGAAGTTTGTGTGAGGAGTCTGGGAGGCGATTATCTCGATTTGTTCGCTCGTTCCTGCCATCCTCGTTATCTTAGCGGAGCTGGTGTCATTTACTTTATTGTCTCTCCTTTACGTATCATTAGATCCTCCACGCGCGTTATTTTTTTAAACATTACCAGTTGCAATGCTAGGACATGACACCAGATATCCACAAAGGTAAGGGGAGGTGAGTGTTTGTAGAAGGGCGGCTTGGTGATTGTTCCTGACTGCTACCAGGTGTACAATTTTTGTTTGTTACGTATCGTATTTCACGACATCCTATGACTTTAATTACCTGCCTCCGTGCAGCAAAATACAATGATTATTTAGATTGTACCGATACTTGGCTGCGGTTGTTGGATCCGAATCATCGTGAATGCCAGTGAGCTTGACAATGCAAATCGTGTTACAACCGAGGTTGGCACCGACTATATTAAATCGTCATATTTCTTGACTGCGCGCAGGCACAGCCATTATGCGGCCATACTGCAGCTTGTGCCAGTTTGTACCCCGAGCAGTGTGAGTCGGAAAAGTTTTTCCGGATCGAGTCTAGAGGCTGGAGGAAGCGGAAGGCGGGAACGGGCGGCACCATCTTCGATCAGCACATATCCGAGACTCACGGTGCAGTGAACTTTTTGAACGGTTGACTGCGACTTCGAAGGCTTCTCGAGCATGGTTGAAACGTTGAGCCGAGTTTTTTCGTACACGAGGATCGGCGAATATTCGACGATAAAATGCTGGAACAAAAAGCAAGACAGAACAACAATTGGGGAGTGGGCAAGGTTGTGGCTGTACGTTCTGGGTGACAGCCTGAAAAAGAAACAAAGGCAAACTCGTCCTACGGTCATTTTTTCTTTGTCATGACCATTTCGTATAACGTGGGCGGGTCGCAATCTCCGGGCATCAATTACGGTTTGGAGATTGTTCGAGTAAGATTACCCTATGTCATCCCCAAATGACGCTGTTATCTGTTCCGGATGCCTGTCTTCGTCCCAGTTTTCGCGTCAGCAAGGGGCCCCGCGTTATGTAACCGCGTTTGGATACAGCACCTACAAAAGCGGCCGTTTCCTCGTCTTCCTCTCTTCATACTCTCCCCCCTTTTCCTCGTAATACCATGGACACCATCGACCATATACCTCTGCAGAAAATTCGCGAAGACGACACGGCGGGCAGATCAGACGAGCATGCTAATGTTCATCCTCACTCACCTACTCATCCTCACCACACTCCACACCATGTCGACGCAGCTAAGAGGAGACGGCGAAGTGCCTCTGTAGACTATGATTTCTTCGACCCTACCGGCGCCGCCGGACTGGAGAGGCGCCTCAGTCGTATTTCGACTCGCACTCACGACAACGTACGACCCACCAACGATTCCGACGTCACTCTATCAATACCGACTGATGGTTCTTTTGATTTGGAAAAAGCCATGCGCGCCGTCGTGAAGAGGTATGTTCCGAGTTCTTCGCAAGCCGAATCTTTCGCGTTCCTGACACTTTTCCCGCACTAGACGCGAAGAGGCCAACATCAAGGACCGCCAGTTGGGTGTTGTGTTTGAGAACCTCCGGGTGGTTGGTCTTGGGGCAACGGCGTCTTATCAGGAGACCCTCGGCTCGACGCTGAACCCTTTCAATATTCCGTCGAAGATTCGGACTGCTCGTCATCCTCCTCTGAGAGATATTCTTTCTGGGTTTGAGGGTGTCGTTCGACCGGGGGAGATGATACGTACGTGGTTCTCCGGTTTCAAATTACTCTGACACTGATGCATCCTGAATTTGTAGTCGTCTTGGGACGTCCTGGTTCCGGATGCAGTACATTCCTAAAGACACTTGCGAATCAAAGGGAAGAGTATCACTCGGTAGAGGGCGAGGTCCATTACGACTCCCTTTCTCCGGAAGAACTTTCGAAACATTACCGTGGCGATGTTCAATATTGCCCCGAGGATGATGTCCATTTTCCGACTTTGACTGTGGAACAGACCCTCAGATTCGCAGCAAAGACGCGTGCTCCTCAAGAGCGTGTTGGCCACTCCAGAGCAGAGTACGTCGACATGATGGTTGAAGTCCTCACAACCATCTTCGGTCTGCGCCATGCTAAGGGCACAATGGTCGGCGATGCTGCTATCCGTGGTGTATCAGGAGGAGAGAAGAAGCGGGTGTCTATTGCCGAAGCCATGGCTACTCGAAGCAAATTAAACTCTTGGGACAAGTATGTCTTCTGCTTTCTGATTTCGGATGATGTATCTGATAACCAACTTAGCTCTACTCGCGGTCTCGATGCCTCCACTGCACTTGAATTCGGACGCGCCCTGAGAATATCCACTGATATCGACAACCTCAGCACCATCGTTTCTATCTACCAAGCGGGAGAGACGCTCTACCAACTTTTCGACAAGGTTTGCGTCATATACGAAGGAAGGATGGCGTACTTTGGTCCCGCAGATCAAGCGAAACAGTACTTCATTGATCTAGGCTACCTTCCGGCCAACAGGCAGACAACGCCCGATTTCCTCGTGGCTGTTACCGATCCAAACGGTCGCATCCCCAATCCTGACGTTCCAAACCGTCCTCGTACTGCGGCCGAGTTTGCCGAGTGTTTCTATAAGTCGTACCTCGGTCGTCAGAATCGCGAAGATATTGCCTTGTACAAAGAGGTCTACGTAGGGTTACCGGATAGAGCTCACTACTATCGGGAGAGTGCGCGTGCGGAGCATTCAAGAAACACGAGGCAAAGCTCGTCAGTACTTTTTTTTTTCTTGTCAAAAGAAATCTTCTCATTTGCTTTCAGACCCTATGTAATCTCTATTCCCATGCAAGTCCGAGCTGTGATGCAGAGGCGCACTCAAATCCTTTGGGGCAACAAGCAAGCGACTATCATGAATCTAGTGTAAGATTTTCTTTTAAAAATCATAATCATACGAGCTTAACTTAATCTGTGTCTAGATCGTTTGTTCTTCAGGGTGTGATTGTCGGCACGGTTTTCCTTAACGCTCCTGAATCGACTTCGGCTTTCTTCAGTCGAAGTGGTGTTCTTTTCTTGTACGGTTTTCCTCGTCATCGTCTGCACCATATTAAACCAGACTTTCTGCAGCGCGCTTTTGTTCTCTGCTCTATCAAGCATGGCGGAAATTCCTGCTTTGTTCAATCAACGTCCTATTGTCGCTCGGCACCAGAAAGCTGCATTGTACCATCCCTTCATCGAGGCCGTCGCTCTTACCTTGGTTGATATCCCTATCACGTTCTTGACCACTACGGTCTTCGGTATCCTTATCTATTTCATCGTCGGTTTACAGCGGACAGCTGGGCAATTCTTGTATGCACTTTATTCTATCTCCCGTTTCGATTCCTGTGTGCTAAATAACTCGCAGCGTTTTCCTTTTGTTCCTGTTCACAATGGCCATCACGATGAAAGCCTGGTTCCGTGCCGTTGCCTCCGCTTTCAAGGCTGAGTCCGAGGCGCAAACGCTAGCTGGTAAGTTTGTCCCTCTATTCAATTTGACGTTCCTCACCATTCGGTAGGTATCATGCTCTTGGCCCTGGTCATCTATACGTACGTGTCTCAAAGTTCTCCCGACTCATATCTGTTTTTGACGTTAATGTAGCGGATTTACGATCCCTAAACCCTCCATGATTGGCGCTCTCAAGTGGATATCATACATCAACGTAGGTTCTCTTTCCTTTAATAATGCATGTGATTTACATTTCGGTTAGCCTCTTCGCTACGGCTTCGAAAGTGTCGTGGCCAACGAGTTCCATACACTTAATGCATCCTGCGCGGCATTTGTTCCTCAAGGACCTGGATACGAAAACGTCAGCATTAACAATCAAGCCTGTTCCACAGTCGGATCTGTCGCGGGCCAGGCCTACGTAGACGGCAACACATTTATTTCTCTTTCCTATGGATATTCGTACGGCAACACTTGGATGGTGCGTTGACAGATCGCCACTTTTTGTCATTCTCAGCCTAATTTGACCTTAATAGAATTTCGGAATTCTCATCGCTTTCATGGCGGCGTTCTTAGCTATTTTGTTCACATATTCTGAGTTCAACACAACCATTGCTGGTGAATCTGCAATGGTACTATTCAAGCGAGGGACGAAGGCCCCGATTTTGGACCAGGACAAAAAGGATGAAGAGGCTACATCCGTACGGTCTAGTCGGGACACAATCCAAGATGGTACTGCCGCCGCTGTGGAGACTGAGAAAGCTTTGGCTGATCACCCGCCGATGACGGATCTGTTCAGTTGGCAACATCTGCAGTACACGGTTCCCGTGGCTGAGGGACAGCGGCGTTTACTTGACGATGTCTCTGGATATGTTGCCCCTGGCAAGTTGACGGCTCTGATGGGTGAATCTGGTGCGGGCAAGGTCGGTAACGATATTATTTCGACTGGAACAAAAATGGACTGATTGTTTGCGCAGACTACGTTGCTCAATGTTCTGGCTCAACGTGTCAGCACTGGTGTCGTTCTTGGAGACCGTTTCGTCAATGGACTCGCTCTTCCCAGTGATTTCCAAGCACAAACGTGAGCTACTATCCTGCAATCGATTACCTATTATGCTAATACACAGATTCTAGTGGTTACTGTCAGCAGATGGACACGCATGTGAATACCGATACTGTTCGCGAGGCTTTACTTGTTTCGGCAAACTTGCGTCAGCCGGCATCTGTTCCGTTGGCTGAGAAAGAGGCTTAGTGGGTGCTGACCGTGTACTTTCCCTCCGTGTTTACTAATTCCCATCACCTATTTAGTGTTGAGAAATGCATCAAAATGTGCGGTCTTGAGGCTTATGCTGATGCTGTTGTTGGTTCGCTTAGTATTGAGCATCGCAAACGTACGACGATAGCTGTGGAGTTGGCGGCGAAGGTGGGTATTATTCTGCTTCATTGGTATCGAGTATTGATCTGACATTTTTGTGTTCTTAGCCTAAATTGCTGCTCTTCTTGGACGAACCTACTTCTGGACTAGACTCACAGAGTGCATGGGCCATCATGGCTTTCTTGAGGAGTCTCGCTGATAATGGGCAAGCCATCCTTTGCACGTACGTCTTATGTCCATGCATCACAACGATGGAAGCTAAATCAATTGTTTAGAATCCATCAACCTTCAGCCGAACTTTTCCAGGTCTTCGACAGGCTTCTCCTTCTCAAGAAGGGCGGTCAGACCGTATACTTTGGAGATCTTGGACACAATTCCACGACACTCATTCAATACTTCGAGAGAAACAAATCAAGGGTTTGCCACGAGACCGAAAACCCGTAAGTCTTGCTTCGCGAAGCATCTCTTCCTGATCTGACGGACAATGACATAGTGCTGAATTCATGCTGGACGTCATCGGCGCTGGAGCAACCGCCCATGCAACCCAGGATTGGTACGTCAATACCGCTTTCAGCTCATGTAAACTCTTGTTGAATCTATTACAGGCACGCAATCTGGAAGAATTCACCGGAGTGCGCTAATCTACAGACTGAGCTCGATGCTCTGCACGCTGAAGGGAGAAAGAGGGGTGCTGTCGAAGCTACTGTTCATACCGAGTTCGCCACGTCTTGGTTCCATCAGTTCACCGTTTTGGTGAAACGTGACTTGAAGTTCCGTTGGAGAGACCCGACCTATCTGATCGCCAAGTTCGCCCTAAACATAATGTCGGGCTTGTTCATTGGGGTATGCTTCATACTCAATGCTTTAGATGATTGTCTAATCATTTTGTCGTACAGTTCACCTTCTTTAAGGCGAAGGATAGTCAACAGGCCACTCAAAACAAGCTATTCGTAAGTGAAATTAACTCCCATTTATTAGTATCAGATTCTTATGATCTGCCAGTCTATTTTCTTGGGTACAATTCTAGCCGCTCCCCTGGTCAACCAGCTTCAAGTTCCGTTCATCAACATGCGTAATGTTTACGAGATTCGCGAACGTCCTAGTCGCATGTATCATTGGTCGGCCTTGCTTACATCCCAATTCCTCGCTGAAATCCCGTGGAACATCCTTGGATCGGGCGTATACTTTTTGTGCTGGTTCTGGACAGTCGGCTACCCGTCGTCTCGTGCCGGCTACACCTTCCTTGTGATGGGTGTCATCTTCCCTCTCTACTACACATCCCTCGGCCAGGCCGTTGCGTCCATGGTGCCCAATGCGGAGCTTGCCGCGATCTTGTTCAGTTTCTTATTCTCTTTCGTTATGACCTTGTAAGTATCTTTGCGTCTTTTGTTGGTTTTGGATTGGTCTCACATCGATTTTAGTAATGGTGTTCTGCAACCATTCAGCCAACTCGGATGGTGGCAATGGATGTACCGGGTATCTCCCTACACTTACCTCATCGAGGGTCTCCTTGGTCAAGGTCAGTAAAGCCCTTTTTGAGATATGAATAGATCCTGATCCTCATTCTCGATAGCTCTCGGAAGACAGGATATAATCTGTTCGTCTGTGGAACTTGTCTCTATTACTCCTCCATCCGGGCAAACGTGTGGCGAATATCTCAACCCTTACATGTCTGCCAATGGCGGTTACTTGACGAACGCCAATGCTACCGATAGCTGTTCGTTCTGTTCAACCAAAACGACAGACGAGTTCTTGGGTAGGAACTTCAACATCTTCTACGCGCCACAGGTGGAGGAATGTCGGGTTCCTTTGCGTTTTCATTGCTTTTAATGTGAGTCTCTTCTCCCAAAAACTCGGCATTGTAACTGACTGCAACTTGATTAGATTTGGGCCATTTACGTTTGCACATATTTCTTCCGTGTGCGCACAGGAAGTTTGCTAGATTCGTTTAAAAAGAGAATCGCTCGTCGCCGATAGACGCATCACACTCATTGGACTAATTGCATAAGTTATAGTGATTTATTGTAATTTTCTTAATTTTTCACATCTACGCGCATAGAAAATTAGAAAGCCCCCTTGTATATCTTATTTACTAGACAGTGTAACTTTTACGATCAATACAAGCCATTATGGTGCTTACTGTCGTTGTTGAACTGGACCAAAGATTTTGCGAGGAAAGTCTATTTGAACATCAAAAGCGCAGCACTGTTTCCAACGTTATCCATAAGCGTCGGACACCTTTCGGCCGAAACACAGAATGGCTGTGGCACTGCTCGGCTCCAACGTTTCATTGACCAAGAGCTCGATTCGCTTTGTCAACGTACCTTACCCTCGGGCTTCGTACATAGTAAATGATATCATGCCCAAAGGGAGCGATATAGAGCCTATAAACGCAAACGGATATAATCTCTGTAAAGGCACTAGTAAGGAAGGCTCTTCGGACTTTCGTTCCATCCACTTAGCTCTCGGAAGTTCAAGTTTGCTCATCTGACTCCTCGTGCGTCGTCTTCGGACTTGAATCCCACTTGAATACCGATGGAAACCGTCCGCAAGGGCATTTTCGAAAGGATGTTTTCGTTCGATCACTTGTAGTTTGAATATTTGAATCCTGAATACTTACAAGCACTTTCGGAACATATATGGCTTTCCATGTCGCTGTCCTTGTCTACTCTGCGAGATCAGCGCGGATGGACAAGAGAAAAGACTGGTTCTTTCACCGTATTACTTCTGTGGCCTTGTCCATGCATGCGGGACGGAATCAGAGAACGGAAAGCTCACCCTCTACCTGCGGCTAATGCCTGTCCGTCCTAAGATTGATACACACTGCCGACGACGCGCCCATTTCATCACTATTAACGAAAATGGTTTCATAATTATGATAATATGTATGTGTATTTTCTTCATTCGTTAATATGGAGGGACTAACGAGGAACCCAACCGTGACCTACGCACAGCTTCCTGACGGCGATCTCGCGGCGACCGTGTCTTGAAGAACGGCAGGTATTCGAGTGCCATTGGAGGTATGACCACCGCTAGCGCCGTCAAGTACCCTCAAACTCGTTTACGACTTCCCGTTACTTGGGCGAACCTGCAGTAGAGGCTTACATTCGGTTCAGCGGACCGAACAAGCCGAGGTGACAAAATTCCCCATCAGCAACGTTTTCATAACTTTGCTGGTCTCTTCTTCTTCCCTCGGATGCTCTGCAAATCCTGGCGCGCGTTTCATCTCTGACACTGCTAATCGTGGTGTGTGTTATCTACAGGGCTCTTCTCGAGGTTATGTCTGTTAGTTGTGGTCTAAGGTGCTTTTCCTAGCCTTTTTCCCCCTTTATCACATGCCGCATAGACCAGAAATACTATTCGGTCCCAACTTGCCTAACTTCTAGGAGTCAATAACTTCGCGGCTCTTGAGGTGGATGGCTTCTTAGACTATTAGCGAACCAGGAAGATCTTTGCTTCCGCTATCTATAATATTTGTCTGTTTGTTTCAGTTCCTATACTATACTTCCTTCTGGGGGGACCGTTTATGAAGCAAGCGGGTACCCAGTTTTTTTCTGGCCATCGGCGCCCCGCAGTGAATCAAGTCTTGGCCAAAGCTTATTCACCTGATTTCTTGCACTAAGGGCACACGGGGAACGTCGGGGGATCTTCAGCAGCGCTTTATGCATCGCAGTCTCGGATGTTTGAG
>NW_026848843.1:0-14087 GCF_030435595.1 Desarmillaria tabescens | reverse complement strand
GACGGTTGCTAAAGTTACCTCGTGGAGTTACGATACATCTGAATGCCCCTCGGCAACTAAAGTACTATCCTGTGGTGATTCTTTGACCTCTTTGACCACCGTCTTTTCTGCGTATTCACATTAGCAGTGATACGGATTAAACGCTATCTCGAAACACCGTTCATTGTCGCCCAAAAATTCTCTATGACGCTTGTATACCTTTCGAGGCGTTGTTTCGCTGATGTACCTGTCGGTTTATCGTGGTGTCTGATGAGATCCTATGCACGCGTGTCCCGGTTACATTCTGGACACGCAACTCAAGCGTGTTTAATTGGTTTCTAGGATTTGATCAGTAGTCAGTTTTGGGACTCTATATCCCTCAGCATTTTCCAGCTTGTAAGCCACCGAGTTCGGAACTTTTCAGTGAGTCGTTATGGGCAACTGATACCATGGCAGGCGAGTCTTTGGCGAAATGGCCTTCTCTATATATTAAGCAAGCTACGGATCAAAAGCTGGGTTGAGAATCTTAGGTAGTGAAATCTCTGCTTTGAACGCATCCTTCGATCATTCGCCACTGATGGGCTATCAACACGCTCTTGCAGTCCCGGAAACGAAACGAAGTCACTTTGCGCAGCTTTTGATAAATATTATACCTTCTATGTCCCTGATACCTGCTAACGCTTTCTGTAGAATACTGCAATGGGTTGAGGGTTCTTCTGCCGCGAGGCAAGCCATCGAACGCATTGCGACATAAATGTGCCTGGTAAGAGCCATTTACATGGGGTTAAACGTCGATAGCAGAGCGCATCCTCGAGGACGCAACGGGTTGTCACCACGAAGACGCCGCACGTCTACGGAATCCAGTGGAATCCAAGTTCCGTATGTGTATTGCGGCAAACATTTATCTGGAATATCATCCGCTACACACACTTTATTTCCCTTGTGCCAGTCTCGACTTGCCTTTCGTAGCCGTCATCGACCGTCATATGTCAAATTGTCGTCTCCTTAGGCATAATTGCCCGTATTGAATATTGATTGAATGTATACAGGCTTCACCCAATATGGCAGGTTCCGATCACGACTTTGGAAGTTGTTGCTTTCAACCTTCCTATTATAGGACCTCGTTTGTCCCCGGGGCTACAGGTGTGAACGGTGCTGCATCGTCGAAGTGTTCGTGCCTTCCACCCCAGCATTGATTGAAGCATTGAGGCTCACCCCTTGGAATGAAGGCGGTATAAGAACGGTGCATGGAAGTATTCGCCATGCTTTCCTTTATCTACGACCCCGCACGATTTGCAGTACGCTTTTCTTTTCAACTGGTCTCCCGGATCACATTCAACATTTTTATAGATGACGACCGACGCATCCTCGCCCCCAAAGGGTTCCAGAAACATTCCGCCAAGTCCCAAACTTCTATCTCCTGCGGAAGCTATTGCAGAGGCCTGGAAGCGAGAGACAGAAGAGAGTAAAGCAAGATGGCGCAGGATTGATGAGGACGTCAGACGACGTTATACAAATCCACATCGCAAAAAGGAGCGTAAAACAAAGCTTTGAGTGAGTACGTCCAAATGGTAAGTCACTCGACTTCTGTCGCTCGACGCGCCATCCGACATTCATCAGATATTTGTCCTTGCTGCTGGACATCAACAGAAACGCGTTATTTATGATATTGTGAAAAGGGAATTTGTACATACCATACAATTGCACAAGGGCGACGATAGAAGGCCCGATAATCAAGGAGCTGGGGGAATGGAAACGAGTTCTAGGTCCTCGCCATTATCCTCATCGTATTCTCCGTCATCGTCTAAGTCTTCATCGTCATCTTCTTCCTCTAGCGCCGCCTCTGCCTCTGCTTGAGCTTGAGCTGCTTGAGCTGCTCCAGCGATTGCTTGTTCCAGCATTTGAGTTTGCGCATCTGATAGACCGAACATAGAGAGCGACTGTGGCTGAGCGTGATTAGCGGATGCATTTTCACCATCTCTATTGACGGCTGGCAGAGAAGCGGGTGCCGCCGTAGAAGAGGGCATGGTGGGTGGTTGGGGAGGTGATTGATTTGCACTTTGAGAAGGTGTAACTGAGTCGCCATTTTGTTGCTGTGCTCGAGCAATGACACTCGCGAGCGTTGCCTGGCTACCTGCGGCATCGACAGGCTGCGCCGCCGTCTGTAGTGCATTGGCTCCAAGAGCATTAGAGACGTGGGTCTGCAAGAGCGGATGCAGTGTTAGCACCGTCGTTTGCAGCGCTGATAACACGGAGGGTTCAATCTCTCCTTCTTCCGTTTCTCCAGCAGCTCCGGAAGAGTGACTTGTGGTTATCCCATTCCACAATTTGGCTCGTTTCTCCTCCCGGGCGCTATCTTCATCATCGTCGTTTTCCACCTCAATCACCATGGCCCCAATACACGCTTCGCCTTTGGTACCATGGTTTCGGCTGACATTTTGATGTCGCTTAATTGCATCCCTACGCGAGAAGATTTTATCGCAACCGGAGCATTTCCAGGCTTTTTTGTCGTGCAATTTAGCGTGCCGTTTTAGATCGTGGTTACGAGCAAATGAAGCGGGACAGTGTTCGCATCTAAAAGGACGCTCGACGCCATGGATACGCTGGTGCGAGCGAAGACTGTACAGCCGAGAAAATGTCTTTGGACATGCTGGACATGGATATACAGCGGTACCGATGCCATGAAATTGAGAGTTCGAACTGGTTGATTGAGTAGGGTGAATTTTGACCAATCTGGATACCGCTGAGAGCACTCCAAGCACCTGGATCAGACCCGCCGATCTCCTGGAGAGCATTCATTCCACTTCCTCCGCGTGGAGCTGATGTCACTGAAAAGAGAAATATGTGATGGAGTTGGAGTTGGACGGAAGCTATGAGAGCCGGTTCGGAGGGTGGGCGTGGCAGATGATGCTATTGCGTGACTGACAACACACCAACAGCCTCGATTACATGAGCAGTTCAGGTCATACTGGACGAATGGTCGTTTCGGGGGCCTAGCATCAGCCTGCATCCTTCGTCCTCTTCCGCTCGCTTTCCGCTTGCCTATGTCAAGCTGAATAGAAGAAGCGTCTGAATGGCGCAGTTTTACGAACAAAGCCTCCGACCGCGCAAGAGACAATCAAAGAATGATGAAGAGGCATCGCGATTTCCTTCGGAACGCGTCCGGTCATGACTGTTTGACCTGTAGTACATGAAAGACATATGTCCCCCGGTACTTACCTGACAACACGGTGGATTCCAGGGTAGAGCGTGCAAGTGTATCTTTGTCGAGAAATGCAAGAATTGACCTCATGGTACCGAGAATGGCCTCTTCCTTCCGAGATAGAGAAACTAGCAGGTAGAGGCGTAGGTAAAGGCAAGTCAGGAGGGGGACCTGCGGCAGCTGCAGCAGCTGCATTGACTCTGTTAATATCAGCCATGAGTTGCTCTCGCAGACGTTGAGCCATTTCCTCTGTCTCCCCATCGAGGTCCTCATCGTCGTAGTTCTCGTCCTCATCCCACTCTCCATCCTCATCCAAAGGGTCGGTTATGTCCTCTAGCTGGGGTTCTGTAGTGCCAATATCTGCCATAGTGGTGGTGTAAGCACATGGTTGGAGATGAAAACTTGCTATCTAATCGTCTTTGTTTGTACATGCTTGAATCGGAGCTTCTATAGTTTTTTTGACACCAACAGCCATGGCGATATTACCGCGATAACCCTCAAGCTGTACCCTTGCCTGCCCTTGGATACGCTCCGCCACGATGTCGAAGACGATAAAGGACCTCACCGCTGGTACTGCAGGTGGAATTGCGCAGGTACGACTTCTCCAGTTTGCTAACAGTGTAAATGACTCGAATCGTGACTAGGTCCTGGTGGGACAGCCATTTGACATCGTGAAAGTTGTAAGTCACAATCGTTGCACTATCTGGGGATAAAAGAATAGAATGGCTGATATGTAAGGTACTCGTAGCGCATGCAAACGGCGTCCAAAGGCACCTACAATGGAATGATGCATTGTGCAGGCGGCATTCTAAAAAATGAAGGTCCTTTGGCGTTTTACAAGGTAGTCCACGTTAATTTCCGGTGCCGTCGAGCTAATATGCCGTTGTAGGGAACGCTCACGCCACTCCTGGGGATAGGAGTGTGCGTTTCCATCCAATTCGGTGCCATCGAGTATATGAAGCGATTCTATGCCGAACAAAATCTTCTGAAAGGGATAGGCGGCGCCGGTGGTGCTAATTTGACTGGATCCCAGCTCGTTATATCTGGTGTTATTGCTGGATTGGCCAACGGCGTCGTATCGGGTCCCGTCGAACATATCCGTATTCGTTAGTATCTTCCCAACTAAAAGGCTCTTTTTTTTTTACCATATCCTCTTCAGGTCTACAAACACAGCCCGACAAAAACAAGCTGTATTTCGGGCCTTGGGACGCGATCAAAAAGATTTACTCTGCCCATGGAATACAAGGAATTTATAAGGGTCAAGCTGTCACTCTTCTTCGTGAAGCTACTGGATATGGCATGTATTTCTTGGCGTACGAGAAACTTGTTCAGCGGGAAATCGCCACTAAGGGCATTAAACGCGACCAAATTAACCCGGCTAATGCTGTTCTGTATGGCGCTGCTGCAGGTTACGCGGTAGGCGTCGTGTCGTAACGCTGGCTCTTTGGGGTACTTACTTTTGCTTCCTAGCTTTGGGCTGTCATCTATCCTATAGATATGATAAAATCCCGGATGCAAACAGACGGTTTCAGCCCTGCGACCGGTCAAAAATATTCATCAACGCTTAACTGTGTACGCACAGTATGGCGAACGGAAGGGATCAAGGCATTCACCCGAGGCTTGGGACCCACTTTGATAAGGCTCGTAGCATTGTTTGAGCTCTGCAAATGTTGCTAACCTCTCTGTAGGTCTCCTTTTGCAAATGGTGCCACATTTCTAGGGTTCGAAATGGCCAACCGCCTCCTGAACCCTTCGTAATTTATCTGCCGTTCGTATTTATTTGAGGTTTCCCTTGGATATTCTAGAGTCCTGTCACTGTTTTGAACGTACTGGTTGTAGACTGCCGCTGGTGAATCATAGATTACGATTCGGCCCAGGGTCAACGTATTGAAATCGTGCCTGAAGCGCCGCCCTTCTCCACAGTCAATCTGCGACCGCCACTTCCCAAACCGAGAGCGCATAACTGTCCGCAGCGCGTCCGCCTTGGTAAGTAGCCGCTTTGAAGACCGGTTCACCCATGTTCCTATGTCCCTCATGCCAGTGCCGTACGTCCTCCCGCGTCCTGTGGTCGTGGTACAAGATGTTTCTGACACTCGAACCTTCTAGGTGCTGTCGAGTAAGTCGCATGTGCCAAGCGAATGACAGCAGAAGTTCTCCGAGTACTCTGCGACTTCAAGTCCGGATCGTAGGCCCACACGTTCAAGATAACATGAGAAAGCTCTTCCAAGTGAGAGTTCCACGTTTTCACTCACGGACTGGTAACCCAGTCACCAGACGTCCATCTAAGCCACCTGAGAATTAGTCTGCGGCAGAATATTCCTTCGTCAAGAACCACTTTGTACACCGTGGAGGTCTGGTGCACAACTTTTTGGCAGCGCAGACTGCGGTGACAGGATAGATCATCATTTCGGTTGACTCTTCGTCGATCATCTCGCGATCATAATCTTAAGATCACAGGAGGCGTGGCTTGGGCATGGTACGTGCCGTCGTCTTCCCTACACTATTTTAAATATAATCCGACCCTCAGTTGTCAAAGATTGTCTGAGAAGACGCTTTTACCGGACGTGCGGTTTTCCTGGGATATGGCTCGTGGGGCCGCCTTAATGATCCTCAGGTCGTAGGGTGACTCAGACTAAGTCATCCCAGATGTAATTTCCACTTGCCTGCATGCATGACGCCTCGCTTAATGTCTGTTCTTCCAGTAGTCGGCGTTTATAGGCAGGAGTTCCTGCGCGCTCGGGGTTCGGGGGAGTACTGCGTCCGCCCCTCCGTTTTCGCGGGCATGTGAGGTACCCCGACTGAGTCCCCGATACTGCAGAATCCTGATTTAAGTGTTCTCTCTCCGGTTTATTCTTGTGAGGCACATATCGGTCTTCTTCCATGCTGAACATCAGCACGCGTTTTAGGCATGCTCTTTGAGGCTCTCGCGGCAATGTTCTTGTCAAACACATGGGGAAAGCTATTGATATATCATCTCCATATCAAGCGGTCAGATACGAAGATGTCTTGCACCTATAAGGAAATCTGAAGAGTATGAGCTCCTTCAAGCCCATTTATCTGATCAATTCACCCTCCTTTAGGACGCCCAGCACGGGAGCTATGAGGTAGGGATGTGTATCCTAGATACCTTACGTGTCTTTCGCCCAGGGATGCCGCACCCGAATTGATGTCGATGAGCAAGTTGTTTCCAGATTTCCTGCTAGCATCGAAAGCGATGAAGGACCGCGGCTCTAGCCCAGAAATGTCTTCCCAAAGCGGCGTGAACGGTTCCCTTGAAATCGTCCCCACTTTCCAAAAACAAACATTTTGAGGCACGGGAATCTTTCTCATTCACAATGGACCCGAGAAGGTGAGTTCTCGTATTTGCGGACCGGGTGCCGTCGCAGTTAACAATGAAGGTCAAAAATGAACCAAGGGGTTTCTATCTCATTGACGCGTTTCCCCGGCGGAGATCGGGTGGGGTGCCAGTCACTACGCCACCATCATACACAGATTATGTCCTGATCTCTCTTCGTCGCCTATAGTTATGGGGGACAGTCGGTGTACAGAGGCAGCACGAGGCAGTTTCGCCACCGTGTGGCAGAGATAGCTAATAGTGCGTGGCTAGCTTTCAATCCAGGGGATTAGCTACTTGTCAGTATTCTTCCGCAGATCGTACGTACACGATGCTTCTTCCAAATGATAGTGCCTGTTCCTTATTTTGTCGGGCTGATTATCGTTGACCGGGACCCTTGACTGATTATTGTCAGCTGCCTAGCACGTTGTCCACTTAACCGGTATTCGAATTTAAAGGTAATATTCGTGGTGGTATCCTAATGCAAAGTGTGTGAGTAGAATATGGTATACGTGTAGCATTCCTAGTTGAAAAAAAAAAAAGAATAATTCGTCATATCCAAATACTTACCAGCTTCGCGTCTATGATTCACTATCACTTTCCTCTTCGTAGGCCCATACGACCCCTTGACCATCTTGAAAATCAATACCATCGCTTTCAAATCTCTCGGACCACCAGATGAAGACGTCTTCAACCATAGCATCTGTCTCCGCTTCCACCAGGAAACCCACTGTCCTCACCGTCTCTAAATTGGGAAACATATTTCGGTTGAATGATGTCAGATGGGACTTGGTGTTGCAGTTCTTGTCCGGGTACAATCCATCCACTCGCACGTCGCGTAAGCCAATCCTTCGGAGAGTGGGGTGAGGATCGGCGAGGGTGATGATGGGAGCCGTAACCGCGAAAGTGAGGGTATCAAGATTGGGGCATACACCCGATTTGAGAAACAAGGCAGGTTTGACGTGGGCAAGCGTTCGGGCGACCTGTCTCACAGAAACAGGATCAGGGTCGGAATCCGGTGACGGAGAAGGGAGGTCGACGGCAGTAAGACGGGAGCCGTGAACATCGAGGAAGTGAGTTATCGCAAGATCAGAGTCGACAGGCTCGGTGGCTGGGGTTCTGAGCGTAAGTTTAGTAAGACGAGGAAATTGCAATTCGGTCGCAACGGTGAGGCACGTAGCTCGCGTAGAAAGAATGAGGTGGTCAACGAGAGGAAGGGTGGGCCCTTCGGCATAGCTAACGTTGGTGTCACAGCCTGAATAATCCCGCAAATCGAGAACACGCAGAGCTTGGAAGCACGCCAAATGAGTGGGCGTAACCACACTAGTATCCTTCTGGTCCTGCCAATACAGTTCACGAAGCGTTGCCCCATACAGCTTGGTGACCGCAGTGATGAACTCGACGGGAAGAGGGTGGTTCCATGTGCCATCAAGAATGCGAAGATTGGGGCAATATTGAAAGATGCGAAAAAGTGTTTCGAGGTATCGCGGACTTTCTGCTCTCCTGGAGTGCGTGTGTATCTCCAAATGCCTCACGTAACGGCCATACTCCGATATTCGAACTCGTACTTTGGACTTGTCGTTTGTCACCTCCAGCGCATAAGAGTGCTTTTCGAGGGCATGCAATATCATCGTTGCTCTAGAAGGACTCAAAACAACAATATGATGATACAAAATCTGTGTTGCAATTTGTCTCCAGGATTGACAGACGAGGACTAGGTTTCGTTTCGTTTGTTGCGCCAGGAGTGGCGTATTGGGACCCATGACATTGTTGGATATACGCTTCTGAGTAAAGGGATCTATTGGCGCAATTGAATGGTAGGTGTACGTTGAGAACTGAAAGATTTCCAGCCATATTTCTGGTGGCAGTCGAGGTAAAGGTTTCCTGTACTCCTGATCACTTGTCTGCAAAGGAATGGTCATGAACAGGCTAGAGGGACTTTAGTACTACAGCAGCAAAATTGTAGAGGCTTATACCATTGAAATGGGAAAATAAAGCGCTGAGCGAGTGAAAATATAGTGTTCATGGTGGTAGAAGACCAAGCTCCACTCGACGGGACCCAAGTCACACTGCCCGATTTGGACAGAGCCTCGGAGTCGCAGCAAAACAACGCCAAATATTCACTTCCATCCCGACACCCAAGAATGCTGGGTCTCCTTTCCTTTGGTTTTTTGCTGTCAGTCCTGCAGCCGACGCTAGGCATTCAAGTGTACCTCAGCCCTCAAAGGAATACCTTCAGGCCATCATTGTCACCCTCGGACGCAAGCTCTGTTTTGTCGCATCATTTGGGACTTGAATTGTTTGAACCATTCAGAGACTCAGTCGCGCCGTTGTATGAAGATGATGCATTCGTTGGCCAGGGAGCGAAGAATGCAATTCTACTGACCATCGAAGAATATGATGCAGAAGGTGCGCTCAGCTGTATCAAGGCGGTACCGCGAAATTGACTGACGTATACCGTATTTCTTTAGCTGTCTTACCTTCTTCACTGACTCCTTCATTCAAGTTGTCAACTCCCTCTTCTGTATCAATATCATCCCTGTATTCTGTCATATCGACCTATCTTCATCGAGCCAGACACGCGTATGCCTCAGTATATGAAGCCAGCCCTTCTCTTCTCCATTTCGAAAATATCAACTCCCTGAAAGCCTTCCTTGACGAAGTGGAGGATTCAGAATTTTCAGCTCTCGACCTTTCAGGGCTGGCAGCTGTGCGGAAGACCTATGGTTCCGCCAGCGAAGAATTCACACAGGCTACGTCAATAATCCGTACCTTCCTTGAACGAAACCTCGATCAAGGTCATGTACAGCTCGCTATCTTGACTTATACTCCGCCACCTACTCTTTCATACTCTAAGCGACAGTCAAGTCCTTTGCAGTCGCAGATGCCTTTCCCCCCTGATCACGCCCCCCCTCAAGAACCTATAGGTTCCGTTTCAACATGCTTCGCTACCGAAGACACTTGCAACGAGGAAACATCCACGTGTTCTGGAAGAGGACAGTGTGTTCAGGCGACAAAAGCTGGCAGGACATGTTTTGTCTGTGCGGTGGGGTTACAACCACCGGCGAGGGCAACAAAGTAAAGACGCAGGCTTGGGTGGTGAGAGATGCGAAAGGAGGGATGTCAGCGGGTAAGACTTGCTTTTGCATTCTCTGGGTAACCGGTGCTTATTTGACGTGACGTTAGACCCTTCGTCTTGCTCGCAGGGACGGTCATCGTCATTATTCTCCTAGGCGTCGGATCCGTGTCGTTACTGTTCCATGTTGGGAATCAGGAGTTGCCAAGTACCCTGATGGGAGGCGTGGTGAATTCCAAGAAGGATTGAATGAGGATGCACTGAACGGGCAGTCTTCATGGACCACGCGGCAGAGGGGTAAGGGTGACCCGTACCGTGTACGAGCAGATATCCCCTTATAATGACCTTTTCCTATTGCTGTCTAATTAAGTTTCTTCGCTATATCGATGTCGTCGACGAGATTTGAATATCCGGTGTTCAAAGTTATAACCTAGACCGACACAAATTTTCAAACAAATGACATGTTGACGTCCGAAATAGCTGATGATGCAAAGCCCAAAGATTCAAATCAAACTCGATCCAAGTTGTAAAAAAAATCGCAAAAAGGTCCCATTGCGCTACGTTATAGACATCGTGTCGTACTGCTCGTAAAGACTGGTCGTAAACATAAGTCTTCAAGTGGTGGGGTAAGTACAACAACAGTGATATCGAGTTAATACTAAATATGATAGGTGGGAACGAAGCGTAATTACAGAAGGGAAGAAGATCGCGTAGACTAGAAATACAATCCAGGCATCAGGTGTAAAAAATCAATACTTAATTCCGTTAACACGGTGGACGATTATTGCCCGTGTGCGAGTTTCGCAAGAGCCATCTCGTCGCCAGGAAAACGACGCACCCTGGGTTGGTTCCGCAGGTACTCTAGGGGCGGAAGCGAGCTGGGAGAGAATTGCATGGTATTGTGGCGACGAGAGGGGGTATCTTTCGTGAGCGGGGGAGTGGCGCTTGGACTCTGGCGTCGAGCAGCTGGTGATGTCGAGACGGATCGCATAACAGTGGGCGAAAAGCTAACTGGAGATGGTGACGGAGACGGCGGCAAATGCTTGGGAGTGTATGGAACGTATTCCAAACGTGTATATGGTGCACCGTGGGACTGCACCGTGTTAAATATGTGTTCCGGGCGTCCCTTTGCCGCACGCGCAGTCTGGTATTTCTCGTGAGGAACGGGTAATCCGGCTAGCTGCGGTATGTCATCAACCGTTTTCAGTCGATTGAGAGAGGCATCGGTAAAATACGCGACTGTAAAGGAATATGGATTAAACATGAGGCCAGATGAGGAGATGGTGCGCGGGCTTACTGAGGTGCCATTTGCGTTTCCCGGCAGGCGTGACGACGTAAACGGTGTATGTCTGTTTCGTCAAGATCATCTTGGCGGGATCCCTAAATGACGAGCTTAGTACAAGCAGAGATAAGGAGCAATGAGGCACGGCGTACACATTCGACGGCCTATAGGCATTAGCCGCATACAAATTGGGATCGTCTTGTTTCTCTTGATAGAAGAGGAACCCCTGGATGAAACAGAGAATCAGTCATTAGCGCCGACACGCACGACCAACCGACGTACCTCGCGCACGCGCGACGGACCCCATCGAATGCCTAGATGCATGGTCAGGCGATGATGACATGGTGGCGTTCAATTACAAACCGTCAGTCCATCTCTCTATTCCGGTCTATGACTTTAATGAGCTTTGGACTGATGGCAATATTGGGCGATACTCACCCCAGTGAGCTCAGCATTGGGGCCACGTTCTTCCCAGACGTAGACGGATCCCGGCTGGATGAGGCTTCTCTCATCGTTATCGAGCCGACGGGTGACCATCGGCAGAATCTTCAGATGGACAGCGTGGAAGATGACCCTCGCGTCTGAAGGGCTGCGTAGGCGCAAGCCGGTAATAGTGGCTCGTTGAGACATGTCCTGCACGTAGTAGAGGGTAGAGGAGGGAGGATGGAGGGCAGCGGATAATGAGGGGTGTTCTCTGTGTGGGGCACTGTTTTATCAGAAAAGCATAATCCCCGTGCGCGAAATGGCATATGACAGATGGAGTTCGCGTTTACGGCACCGACTCGAAAGCATTGATCTTAAACGAAGTTCACTAATAGAGTTTTAAGGACTGTTATCATTGGATCACACTCCGGGAAGATATTTGCGTACCTTTATTATTCAAACACAGCACGACAATTAAGGGAGATATGTTGGCCCCCGGATGCCCTGATTGGGATTGACAGGTAAACGACATGAGAAGCAGCTGTAGCAGAAGCTAAGTGTACGAAATAGTCATGTTGAAGCAGTCCCTGTACATGTAAGTACTTACCAAGGTCAGGCGATGAGATTGGAGAACAGACATTCTAGACTGGACTCTCGTAAATCCAGTAACTCGGGCCGTATCAGTTTCACTTAAGATGTGTACTCCGACAGGGTGGAATTACAAGCCTGCGATCGATAATCTTCAATATAGTAAGAAAAATCGGTGTCTCCCGGTCGAAATGAGGCAACGCACCAAAGAATACAGCAGCCGCGTCTTGCCGTGCCGTCCATCGCCACAACAAACCGGTCTTCTTCCTCTGCAACGGCGGCGATCATGGGGAATGACCATATGGAATGTTACTGAACCGAGTAGGATGTAAGTGATGAGACTACTGAAAAAACATAGCCTAGTCGAACATACTGGTCCCATCAAAATGGTTTAGTGCACGATTACACTCGTTGACAACAGGGATTATTCCCTTAGCACCGATAAAAACCCGCTTCCCATCGAGATTTTGGAGATTCGTCCCGAAACTGATGCCGGTCCGAAGCAATCTGTTAATGTTTGCTATCATCATATTGAAAGATGCAATTTGGGGTTCTTCATGATCTCGAGGGTCCACATATAAAATTGAACTTCAACCAGAAATAAATCATTTTTGGAGGATCATATTGATGCGCCTTGATAAATAGGAGATCAAAATGCAAATATAGATTGAAAGGACCTAGAATCCTGTAGACGTGGACAATTGAGAGCTTGTAATAGCTGTCGCTGTGAGCAAGGATCACCCAAACAGATAGTTAATGCATCCGGAGCCGTCAATTGTTCGTGGGGCCTGTAGCAGGTGCGCTTGCTCTTCAGGTTTCCAAGATCTAGTGGCCCAGACAAGGAAGAGGATGAAACTTCTACATTAGTGGTCTTGGTTATACCAAAAAAGGTGTAATTTCTGCGCGCGAATCACCATCAAGGAGGTGATAACCGTTGAAAGTCCGATGCCCGGAACCCCATGGCAATGTCCTTGCGTTGAAATCAGATCTCCCTAGCCTGGGAACACGGCACCGTCGCACATGCTTTCCGTATGGGAATATGTACATGCGCAGGGACCTAGAAAAAAAATGTCGGTTACTAAAATCGAAAGGGCGGTGCACAGCTTTGTGGACAAAGCACTACAAAGAAGTTGCCGAAAGATGCCGGGATCACCGACATCCCGACCACGACCGATTATTTTGGGCAACGTCCAGAACGGTTAAGCGTGTCGGTTTCTTTTTCTTAACTCAGTACTGCGGCCCTAGGCAAGGCTTTCGACGTCAAGGAATAATAAGAATTGAGAGGAGAGCGACTCCGTGTCCGACAGGCGCACCCGGCCCAACGCGACCCCTCGTAAGGTTTTTACTACAAGTGGTATTAGCACAAGGATGTACTAACTAAGGGCGGGATCCCATCTTTCAATTTATTCAAGTCTAATCACCGTGACAGGTTCCACTAAAAATTCAATTCGAACCTAGCCCTCCCACTATATCCTTACGCAACCTTACACTCGACGCGCCCTCACCTAATATCAAACTCTCCCACTCCAAGCTAGATTTTTTTTCAAGCTTTCTATTCCGAGGCACCACCAAGGATCCACTCCATGTTTCGGAATAATGTAACTGCACCCTAAGGTCACAAGTCCCACTACCCTGCTTAAACACCCTCTAAATTGATTATCAATAGCGCCAGTCAAAACTACAGCGACCTAGCCTACTTCGTATGACGCAAAAACCTCATTCCTGGCCATAGTTCCACCGCCACAACTATTCAGGGGGACTGTTCTCAAATGTCAAGCCCACGGCACATCACACCATCGAACTTCTTCATTCATGGGGTTAAGTACCGTTCGTGTTTTACACAGGCAGGGACTTTTCCGAACCTCGGAACGTCCAGAACACAATCAGACATCCTATTCTCAACGTGTTTATTACTCAGGTCTCGCCCTCCCCATCGCCGTGAAGATTTACTAGGAAAATTGGCACCGACGCCGCTCAAATCTCGTGTAGAGGAGCGGTTCCCATCATCCCTGGGATGATCTCCCCGATTCCGGTTCGCGTGCTAACTGTGCATATCTGACCCGGCCCGGTCAACTACAGGGTGCTCAACACATATAGTCTAAAGGAATACAGTCTCGGTGACTTTGTCTGTCCGTCTTTGTCGCCTCCGGTCAGTGTTTAGTCCATCCCTCTGGGTTCAGTTGACCATGTAGGTCCAATCCAT
>NW_026848842.1:0-14266 GCF_030435595.1 Desarmillaria tabescens | reverse complement strand
AGCGAGATAGCTTCTTTAAAGGTCAACAGGAGTGGCTGTAATCCCTCCGAGTAATGGCCGATTGAATCTACGCAGAAAGGATGGAGGCTTGCAACGAGGCAGCGGAGAAAACTGTGCGCTGACTCTTAGGAAGGGCCGATCAAAAGCCCTAGCCACTCAAGGCTGTGGAAGATTTCGAAGTCGTTAGGGCCTCAGCCCATGCAGACACCCACACCCTCGCGGTGTATTCGTAATTGTGATTTCGGCACCTTGGCAAACTGGGGTAAATTCGGTAATCATCATTTTATAATATTAAATCAGTCAGAACCTAACCTGTCCTTCGGCAGTAGGTCCTTGATCATCTACTAGGAGAAGCCCGGGAGGCGCGACGTCACCTCGATTGTTTCAACATGTGGCGGCGTTACCTCTTTGTGAATTGAGAATATTTCTGTCAGCCTAAACGGACACGTATCTAGATTCCATAGAACGCTTCGAGCTGAAAAAGTGCAGTACGTCAATGGGATAACAATGTCAGAATTTCGGATAAACAACAAACTTCGTGTATCCATTACTCAGCGATTCGAACCGGAATTGACGTGAAGGGTAGGATTTCGTTGGCTGAGAAATGATAATCATCTGTAGCGCGTACGTGTGAATGAGTACGTGAGGTCACATCGCGTGTACGAAACACTCTTACAAACGGTGTCCGGCATTCTCCGTCTTCCGCGAACCACGAGAACACGTAAATTATCGTGTCCTTAGAACCTCTCTCTCCTTCTCCGGCTCCAACTCAGCCTTCCCAGTAAGCATATTCCTCGTATACAGTGATCGCATTGAAGATTGGCAGAAAGGGGGGGAAAACCCGAATATTGCATCCAAGAAAGGGGAAATACTGGGACCATCTTAGCGGTATGCATGAGCACGCACCTAAAGAAGGGATTCGGTTTTAGTATGGCAGCAAAGCCAAAGATAATGACACACTTGAATGATTTTGGACAACGAGGGTATGCAGAATGGTGATAATCCGAGGTGCTTAAGGCCGGCAGAGGATTGTATGGCAATCCAATGCAGTCCTCCGTTGGAGGAGTCCAAGCTGGAGTTGAGCCATAACATAAGACCTCACGTCGTCTATAATGGTAATGAGTCCTGCGGGATATATTCAGGGGATATCGCTGTCACGTCTCCTCCTGTCGCTTGGCAAGAGCTAGTTACCGTTGTTGCTACTGAATGAGGGGGATTTCGTCGACAGAAAAGAGAGTTGACTTGAACAAGACTGCTCCGGTATAACTGAAACGAGAATAGGAGAAGCGAGAGACCAGGGATCCTCGTGTAACGACGTAATATCGAGGATAAGACGGCGTTCGATATCTGAGAAACAGATCTATTCCCTCAAAACTTTCCCCTCTTCTGACTGGCAGACGTAGACAGAACGAGAAGTTTGTGGTGCACCAATCATTGTACCTGTGTCAGCAGTGGGATTCGTTGCTTGTGATGACGATTTGGCACGACCACATTTCTTGGGCTAGATGCGGAAGAAGAGGTAACACTGAGTTAGCGCTAACACACGCGCCGAGTGCTGACTTCATGGGGAAATCTACAGCTTTCGGCCCGTTTTCGAGAAAAGAGAAGGCACCGCGAACAACAGTTCGAAGTCTAAGATAAGCGCATCGTATGCTGGTCATAAGCGAATATTAGGGTCCAGAAGAAAACAATGCAAAGGATGCATAGCTTACAAATTTCGGTTCATGCAATCACCGCCCACGCTCCTCCCGGAGTATAAAATGTGCAAATCACAGTGCAGGAAAAACACAGCTCTCTCCCCACAAAAGAGTCACCCTGGCTTGAATTGCTTGTGCATTTTCTCAAAGGTCCTCTTCGAAAGGCGTAAAATGTTCAATTATTGCGTCGGGCAATGTGAGTTGGAAGGACATTTCCTCGGTGATGTGCAGAGAAGAGGTAAGCATTGGCGAGATAGACTGCCATGGCGGACGCTAGAGTGATCTTGGATATCGGAGATGAAGTGAAGCAGTAATATGCCACAAGGTTGTCCTCGCTTCCTTCAAGCTACCCGTTCGTCTTCCCAAGGTCCTCTTTTGCCTTTGCCAGCGGCTTGCCGCTCTGAGGAGCCTCAATCCCAGCCAGCTTCGCTCTCGTGGCCATCGTGCAGTCTTGAACACATGCGAGAAGAAAAGAGGAAGAGATATGAACGCCGATTATTGCACTAAAGGAGAGCTATCGTTTCCGTGGACAAGTATGGAACGAGCGTGCTGCATAGAGATAGACCAGGAGGCGACGGCACTGGTGAAGTGGTCTTGTGTGATGGCGATGGTGTATCGATGGATCCTCCGTCATCTCCCCTATTATTTTTAGCGATGACAGTCTTCATATCTGCCAAACACCGTTCCTAGGAAGTCGGCCGCTTTGGATCAGTTGTAGTGCAAAGTTTGCCGCAAATGGGGAAAATCACATTCAGTCTGGTACTAGACAGAATGGCATCGCTTGGGCGGAGCTTGTGTAATTTGTTCTTTGGGCCTTGAGAAAACGGCCTCAATGTGGATACGTAGCACTTTCTAGTGACTGGTATGGTATTGACGGCCATGTCGAATCGCATCGGGAAATCGAAAAGGGGGTGATATAAGACGGTAAAATGGAGCAAGTCGAGTGGTGAATTATGGAAACGGCACGAAAGACTGGTCGCGTTGGTCAGGCATCTTTTCCAGGTCGTCGTCTCCTCTGAAGGTCGCCAGAAAAGCGCTCTCAGAGCCTGCCGCACTCTACATGCTAGTTTCAACTTAGATTCGTCGTCTGCAAGGTGAAAAAATAGTTACGCACCCATCCCTGCTTCCAGGACCTGCATGTATGCGCTATATGAGGTGTAAGATCCGTTCACACCGACATCTAGCGAAACCCAATTGTGACAGTCGAAAATATCGTTGGTCCAGAGAACAATGGTCTATTGCCTATATCGTCTGTGAGATTCGTCCTGCAGAGCGAAAGATAGCGCACCGAATTTGACGCACATTTCGGAGTGCCCAACTTGGCAAATAATCCTACGACCGTCAACCAACACAGAAAAGGCGAGGTGATATGAACGCCGAACGGTTTGAATTCAGGGAGAGAGAAGAAAACGATGTAGCACAGTCATAGCGGTTGATGATCAAGAACGGAATCAGTTTTGCACGTGCCTCGAATTCGGGATGGGCGGGTCGGTCTGATCTGAAAGCCTCCCCGGCCACAGAAGTCTTCAAAGTTCAATCTATGTAAAAATTATTATTGAAGTATAAAGCATCCAAGCCTGAGCAATCACCTAATGAAACGGGTGCTCCTGGATAGGGATGTGCACCGTATCCGTACTACGGTGGGTACGTACGGTGGATACGGATACGGGCCCGTACCGTGGCCACCTTCGACGACCCAAAATACGGCCGTATTCATACGGTTAAAATACGGTCATCGAGGGAGTGGCTAGGGATAGTCTAATACCATTGAAGTGAGTATGGATGATCTTAATGAAGTATATAACACTCATGTCTTGACTCCAGATATTCGTCGTCGCTGTAAAACTGTCCGTATACGGACAACGGTACGGACACGGTACGGATTTGAAGTCAACCGTACCGTACCGTGAACAAGAATTTTGATACGGTCTACGGCCGTATTGTTACGGCCGTATCCGTAACGGTACGGTGCACATCCCTAGTGCTCCAACTGGCTCTAAAAAATATCAGATGGATCCTGTCGGAATCGAACCAAAATCGATAAAAGAAAATGAGCAGCTTCACTGAAGTAATGATAATGCAAGCGCCCTTATATAAAATATGCGCTCTTACACATTCCTTTGTTTCATAATTTCTCGAATCACCACATTGAGGCTCTGACGAACGACGTCAACAATGTTATCTTGATTTCATACGATACAGCGCTTATCGGAAATTACGCATATCTACTACATGGGCACAAATTTCGTCCAGATAGACCGTTTTTTTGTTTTACCATGAAATTCAGGCAGCACTTTGGCAGCACCCTGGCACTGAGGTTGTCGACAAAAGCGTAATACGCCTTGATGAAATCCAGGCATCTGGTAAAGTAGAAAATGTACACCCCGATGAGAGATACGCCACTCCAAGAACTGAGGAATCAGTTTGTCCGACCATCTGTCGGGGCTTGTAGGGAAGTGGGCCATATATCGATCCCGAGAAAGATGGGGCAGATGATATGACAAAAGTGTTGAAGGATGCAGCCTAGAAGCGGTGACGGTCCATATCTTTTGTTGTTATCGGAAACGGATATGGCCTCGACGCTGGCCAGTCGCAATGATCTTTCGTTCTATAGTTTTTCTTGTACTGTCCTTTCCCTCGCATCGCGAGGCTATGAATCCACGTGGGACGTTTCGATTGCAGCGGAGAAATCATACATTGGTCGTAAAGTGAGTGTAGGATCTTTAGGCCATGGTTACAGCTGATAGACAGAGCACGAGCGTCGATTGTCCCGAATGCAGCGAAGACTCTGAAAGGGAGACCAAGACTCGGACCTGTTAACGGCAAGAATATTAAGCCTGTTCTCTCTTCCGAATAAAGCGAATGACCCAGTGCGCGTGAATCCGGTTTGCCACCGCAGTAAATGTGATATGCATTCTGGTGCGAACCGTAGACTGTAGAAACAGGCGGTACATTGAAAATACAGCTTGGGGTGACAGCTAAACGGACAACTAGGAACGAATCAACACGGATGACGAGTGGCAGGCCATATCATTTGCTGCAATGTAGGAGTCCCAGGATACGTTGATGCCGTTTTTGGACCCACATCCCTTCTGAGATCTGATCATCGGCCATCATGCAAGAATAAAAACGCCGCAGTAAGTTTTGCAGCACCAGGTGGAGATTTTTATGCCTGTATTTAGGTTGATCGGAAAATACTCGAAAGGGGCTGAAGTTATTTCGGTAGTCGGACACGCGAAAGAGAAGAAGGACAAAGTTTGTTGTTTCAACGCAAATGATAATGCCCGAGAAACCGAAAACAATTGACGACGATTTCCTACTGGTCCTAGTGATATTCGTCCCTTAGATGTCACGAGATAGAGACAGCATCAAGTCAAACGGTCGACTTCGACTGGTCACAGTACTGGGGATGTCGGGAATGTGTTGGAAAGGGACCTAGCGTTCTAGAACTTGAAACGACAACTAAGGGTTGGATCATTTTGCCTTTTGGACCTACTGTTATCAAGAGCAATCACCATGAATGAAATAAAAGTACCTATTGGGTCTTGGTAGCACAGACGATCTGGTAAACACGACTGGCCAGGACGAGAAGCCACGGGTAGGAACATGACTAAGCAGTCGGCAACTAGACTGGTTACCTTCAAGTTGCAGTGCGCACCACGAAAAATCAAAAATCATGTACGTTAGTTGATTTTTTTCTCGGTAAAACCCACAGAAAAAGCGGATGATGGGACAGATCCGGTTACTTCGCAATACAGCGCCAGGAACCGGCACATTAGGGAGCGGCAAATAACCCCCTACTACGAGAGTAGCAGGATTCAAATAACTCTTGATTGCCAGCCGACGGTCTGTAACTGTACACACAAAACAACCACGGAATTATACCTGAGTCAATTCTCTTAATGGCTACGCTGTATCCAACTCTATGGATGAGATATCTAGGAACAAACCTGAAAGCAAGCTGACGTGGTAAATTCGGACATCAATTCTGGCTTCTTGACCTGGTTGCGAGCACGCGGAGCCTAGTCCAGTGATTTGTAACAGGTATGTGCCACAAAACATTGAAGTGGAGCTTTCTTTAATACCCTCTCGGAAATAGCCATGCTGGCGTGCGGCTTTTTTCCTAACTGGAATCGTTATCCGCATTCTTGTTTCTTGCGACGTTGATGCTGGTACTAGCAATGGGAAATATATTCTGGATCCAGCATGAGGTCGAATCTCATTAGAGGATGACGCGTATATGAACTATGTGTACACTGAGGTTCAAGCGGCTTTGCGCGGGATACATATGATCTTAGGTACCCTGGTTCGGTCGTGCTTGATCAATCTTCTTTGCAGGCATACTTGTCCCTTCTTCAATCTCTTCGGACAAAAAGCGTTTCTGACAGTCCTATCATTACTATTTTATCCTTCGTTGTTGTCCTTACTGAGATTATCAAGAATGACTGCATATTTGAGTCGTCTTTAACAGACTTAACACTTCTCAAGGCTTTGACCTCATCCAGCTGGTAGCCATTCAGGCTTCTCAGAGTTAGCGTGTTGATTTGCACAATACTAATGCTTTTGATCGTCCCTGCTGACAGAAACAAATGGAACATCATATCAGCGGTGTTCACGTCAAAATCCCCATCATGATGAACATTAGACATGTTCGCTAAAGGCGTGTTTCGACTGTTAGTGGCTACCGATCGCAATATGCCCTGGCCATTGGCTTCGCTCAGACTGTCGCATTGCTGAGCAATGTGTTACTCCGGCTTAACGGCCCTCCGCCGATGGACTCAGTATACTCCCTGGTCTTCTGCCGACACGGCTTACTGTCCATGGCTCTCATTGTGCATGGCCCCAAAACTACCTATACTATCAATAGATGACCGGTCTTCCACGCTTGGCACGCTCAGTCTTCTCAGCTATCTCGAAACCTTGCATTTCATCCTTATCTTCTCTGTATCCACACATTTATGATGTGCCGCCGTCGCCAGTGAGAACGTACTTGTCGCTGCATCCTACTCTGCTCATCGCTCTCGTACAGAGTCAGAAATGTCTACACTCAATGTGGACATGCTTTTAACCTTGTATGTCTTCGACATTCCGATAGTCTTCATTTGCTGATCAACCATGAGCTTAGCCCGAAGAAATTGTATGCCGACTAATATCACATAGTACCATTTTTGATCCCCATCACCCCTTCTAGATTCGATGCGAGCAGTCCAACTGCAAGTTTAGTCTCTTCCACCCTGTCAGCTGTAAACCGCCTGCTTGTCTGCAGACCTGTTGGCAATAGTATGTCTTTACTGACCCTCTTCACTCACCCTCCTTCTAACCGTGTGCTTAGCCTTCGTTATCCTGAGCAGTACTGTACGATGATGCCTGCAGATGAATATGTTCTCTGTGCTAATATCCCCAGTAGCTCCCAACATAAATGCATACTGCCCCTCCTGCTCCCAGGCAACACAATATCAATAAATACCAGTAACCAATGTGCCACACCAGTTAGTCCCGTGTTGGAATATGGCAATCCGACATCATGCTGCTTATTAAGATGGAAGAAGTAGGAAAAGCATGGAAAGTATAAAATCCCCTCATGTGTTTGCAGAGTTCAGCTAAAGCGCAGTACTATTGGCCTGCTACCGCGCGTGTGATACTGGGAACGAGCTGATTCCCCCGTTTTACGACATCCCGCAATGTCACAGTACTAAATTTGGCACAAAACTCAGCGGCTTGGAGCGGCTTGATGATCTCGATCTCTGATCGGCGTCAATTGCCAAGCCGATCAGGTTTTATCGCTCCCTACAAATGTTGGTCCTAGACGCAATGGACATTGGGAATGACTAGTGAATGACCCAAGGACAGATATATTTTCCACTGACAACATGTACAATATCTATACCTCGCTCCGGACTAAACGTAATTCATACTACATAGCATATGCCGGTAGCCATGGCCATGCGGATCACAATCAAGTGCGATGAATGATGAAAGGATTACGAGCTGGAAAAGTATACATACCTCCTAACGTCTCGAGTACAGTATTTTCCATATTCACAATCACCTCGATGCAACCTAAGAGAGTATATAGAGAGTATGTTGAATGTTCAATTTCGGCATCCACTTGCAGGTGGCAGGTAATTCCGATATGAAACTGACATGTCCCTCGCGTCTAGGGACCAACATAATTTAAATATGATATATGTACTGCCTCACTGCAAAGTCTATCGCGTATTTCCACTCTCCAGCTGCATGCCGCATGACTATATTAGATTTGGTCTGCGGGAGAGCCTCCGTTATTGAATCTGCCTCTTCAATTTCTTGGCAATCAGTCGTCTATCGGAACGATCGAGATAGCCATAATATTCAAAGCATCGCGGTCTGCTTTATTGGCAAGTGATAGAATGAAAATCGAAGATTGTAATATTGATATCGAGTCCGTGCAGATGAATTCGAACCATCAAAACATGACAGAAGCACCAACATGTCGGAATTAAAGTATTCCAGGTCTCAATCGGAACAAGCTAACCGAAGAAGCCGAAGGTCCTTTAATTCGGTAACTCGTGCAGATCACAGGGAAGGATTGATCGATAATTTTTCGTCGTATCTCCAGGAAAAGGAACCTTATAGAAGCGCAATCAAGCATTTCCAGGAATATTACAGATCCGGACTAGAAAGGTGATCAAATATCATCGCATTGTTTCATCCTCTAGGTAATGAATCAACTTGACAAGGACACATACTCCAGAACGTCCATCATTATTGACCGTGACTATTTCGAACTCATCGCAGTGCCCAGGAGCCCATGCTCAAGTCTTCGAGTTAGAAGGGATTGGGTCCATGGTGAGCCTGAAACGACAGTTGGCTATAATAAACAGGAAATACCGATGTACCACGCGCTTGTCAGGTCGTTGAGATTATTGTCGGGACCTGCTTGCAGGACATCATAGGTAATCTCCATCTCGAACAGGCTTGTCTTCAAACCCTCCTTTCAACGTTCTATTATTTCGCGCAGACTATCGGCTACATACATTGTTAATCTTAGCCATGGCTTAAACACGTCAAAGAACGTACCTCCTTAGACAGCGAGGGCGATCGTCACAATGCTGCCTATCGATGGACCCACAATATGGCAGTCGGGTAATTTTCGCTTGTCCCGTTGAGCACTACAGTTTAGTTTCGTATATCTCGTTGAATAAATGAGAATCAATCACGAGTAATGTAAAATCTTCAGTAGCCGCCTTTGTGCCGTAACTTTTGGGAAGTGCTGAGTCTGACCGTTTATTCAAAGACTCGGACATAGTTGAACATTATCTATGTGTCATCAAAGAGCGAACGTCAACCTAGTCGTTAAATGGTAGATACAACTAAGAACCTACGCTGAATATTCGTGGTTCGTTGTGAATAAACGATAGTGTTGTTAGAATTTTCTCAATAGCCTTGGTCGATGAAGTTAAGGGTGTTGACGTTGTGTACCTAGACGTTGCCTTTCCCGTGCTCGACTTAAAAAGTGACGAATCGATCCATCAATCACCTGGCTAGCCTGCAAGAAGGGTAAACCGCGGAGTCCGTGGTCAACGGTTAGTTCCCTGTGACAGCGTTGCATATGTTTTCTTTACAGCGCTTGTTCATTCTCTCAGAGCTCATTTTCGTTCCCCAACCAATACCCTCGCTAGACATCTCTTCGACGTGCAAGGTGATCACTATATCCGCGCGGGAAAACGACCGAAAGTGAAAGTCAGCATGCATCCAGAAGAGAGGCAGGTCTCGTTGAGATACACGGCTGTGGCTAGATCCATCTGGAACAATGGTAGGAGCGACACAGAATTCTGTGTCGGGCTCGACGCCTACGTGAGAATGAAGTGAAAGGTGCATCAGCTCATCAATGATCCGGAACCGCCCGACCCCGTTGAATGAGGACAAAAGAGGGCGTACCGGACCTGATACGTAGCCAGCGCTGTTTAGAAGAGGTGTGATCATTTAACCCGTAAACAGACCACGCGAATGAATGGCATCAATAGACGTGGCTAACGAAGACGGGGATATTGATATTGCTTAGTTAAGGGCAATCCTTCCGGTGCTTGAGTGGACTACGGCCGTAGGCATCCTGGTAGATAGAGGTTGCGAGTATGGGGGTGTGAAGAGAAAGAGACATATCTGTCAAACGGGACTGTGGCCCATCTCCTTTCCTTCTAAGAAATTATCGCACACACGGATCATCGAAAAGAGATTAGTTCCCAAAGCTTATGGTTTCCAAGATTATCTCCAATCTCCAGGCGCACACTAGATTGGCTCGTTTGAAGGGTCCATAGGAGTTGCAATCTTCCCAGGCAACGACTGATAGAGTCTACGTTGTAAGGGAGCCCTAGAGTGTTAATTCAGCCGGACGGCGGAAACATTACATTGACCCTTATGGAAGAGCCGATCTATATCCTTCACAACTACGAGTCGTGGAAAGCAATTCGTTGTGTCACAGCGGGGCATCCAGAATTGTGATTTCGTCATCTTGACCAACTGGGTACTACATTTATTTGAACATCATGTGAGTAAGGATCCGACCTGCCCTTCGATAACGGGTAATACTAGCTGTAAAGACTTAAAAAAGAGGCAGCCGTCTTTCGTGAACAGGCGTTTCTGTGGGCCTAAACGGAAAATTCGATTTCATCGAAAAAACGTCTTGAGCTGAAAATGGCGTAGCAGTACATGATCGGCGTCCAGAAGCATCCGTTTGAACTTTGTCTGAATATGGATACCATTATTCAGGCCGCGATCTTGACCGGACTTGTAATGAGAAAGATTTGTTGAGGGAGAAAGGTGAGGTAGTCTGTCAAAGTATGTATGAGCATGCATGAAGTTACATTGCGTATACAAAACCCTTCTCACAGAAACATCTTGCCAGGCCGGACCGCTCTTCTCTCCGGGTATTCTCCGGGTGAACCATGAGAATGCACGAATTACCGTGTCCATTCCCAACGACAAAACCGCACTGGCCGTCTTCAAACACCGTGACTTAGACATCCTCCCGAGGCTCTCTTTCATCTTTGCCCGCATGTTCAACGCTCGCTTCTCTACGTCCATCGCGCAAAGCACGCTATGCTCACGCAGAAGAATGATAGGAAGAGAGCAAAAACTTCCATTACTGCATCCAGCTGAATGATACCGGCGCATACGGGCACGGACCAGAAAGAAATCGACTTTGTGATAGGCAGCCATAGCCACCGAGAAAGGGACGATGGTGGATAGTCGCCTTGGATGATAGGGGACTGTAGAACGGTGGTGCTCTGAACGATCAAACACAGCGAGCAGGGGTGTACTGGAGTTAACACGCAGCGCATTGTTTGCAACGAAGGTGATTGCTCTGACCTAATGACAGGAAGGATTTCATATCCAAGAGCGTCCGAAACAGTGACCAACGTCCGGTGAACCACTGACCACCGCTTCACGAAAAGGTTCGTGTGACGGAGTAACATCGATGATAGGGCGGCATTCCACGTCTCTTCTGAGAAACAGGTCTATTTCCATCAAAACATCCCTTATCTCCTGACTGATAAATTTTGATATGGCGAGAAGGCGACGGGCAACTGAGAAGGATATTGTGACGCACTATCCGTACACAGCATTAGTGATGAGGTTGGTGACCAGCGAGGCTGATGTGATGACGCACTCGTTTGCGCTTGCCGATAGTACAATGAACGGACTCCACGTCTAGTATTGTTGACATGGCCCTTCGAACTTCTGCAGGAGAACGGTTTATTTCCCTGAGCTGTGCCAGCGTAGTATCTTTAGTGTTCAACCGCTCTCTGCAGAGTGAGAAGCGCTACACTGGATTATCCTCGCAGCTTCAAAGTATCTGACTTCATAGAGAGTTGACCCAGGGTCGAGAAAAGAGAAGCCAAGGTGCAGATTGATTCCGAGAGGTTCAAAGTTAGAGGCAAATGTATCCCGTGCTGGGCCCTGATCCGCAGAAGCGAAAATTTGATTTAAAGAGAAAACAGCGCAAGCGATGCAAAGTTAGCGATCATGGCCTATTCTCCCTGAGAACTAGCAAATTACCGCATCAGTGAAACGCGGGTTCCTCTTCACTACAGTCGCTCTCGCTTCCCTCGGGCCACTGGTTCATTATGCTCCTCGCTCTCCGTAAACCTCCAGTTCGGATAGCTTTTTCATCATAAAGCCGTCGTTCATGTTGGTCGTGCAGGAAGATGACTGGAGGGCGGCAAAGACTTTGACCGCTGCGTCAGACAAGGTGCGTTGGAGGTTCATCTTTCCAATGCATGTGCATGGAGAAGTGAGTGTTGTCAAGATAGGCTGCAATGGTAGTGCCGATAGAGTCGTCTTGGAGATGGAGAGAAGACATCTTACTTCACGCTGGTGAGAGCAGCGCCTACTTCTCTAGCTAGCAGTATCTGCAACATCGATTGATCAGCCACGAAATGCGTCTGTTACGAAGTGTGCACGTACCTCATCCA
The DNA here is from genome assembly GCF_030435595.1 of Desarmillaria tabescens. NCBI lineage: Eukaryota > Fungi > Basidiomycota > Agaricomycetes > Agaricales > Physalacriaceae > Desarmillaria > Desarmillaria tabescens. The sequence continues at coordinate 2,115 of NW_026848842.1, read as the reverse complement.
CCAGGTCGTTATTACGGGGTGCCTATGATTCACCGCGACCAGCCTAGATAGAGTTTGCAAAACGAGTCTTGCTCTATTAGATAGCGAATTGATGTTTCTTTTTGTGGACATAGTACTGGGTAGCGTATCCGCGTTCATGTAGAATCACGTCGAGAAGGGCGTGATTAGAGGCCGTGCGGGAAGAAATATCAGGGCAACAATATTGGTCGTCATGTTATGCTAGGATCCTCCTGCGGGAGACGCGACCATCGCCGTAACAAAAGAGTAAACGCGATACAGAACAGCAGGAACGATGTCTGACAGCCCTTGCGGAAGGCCATGCCTCTCCTCATAGAATCGTTCTTCCTCGTGTTCTAGGGTCGGCAGTAAGAGGCGAGCAGAGTAAACAACGGAAAGGCCTTGATTTATGCGTACAGGCATGTTGTGAGGTATAGACCCCTCCTGGACGGGAAGGGGCGATGTCGAAGTATCGCCGTTAGAGCGGCGTCTAGCAACAGAACAGATCTCGATAAAATCGACTCTTCTGGGACTGTCGCAACACTCCTAAAACGCGGGACTCCCTTTCTATAGGGCGGACAGACGTCGATATGGCGAGAAGGAGATGGTCTGATGAAAAGGACGCTGCGGCGCTCTGCCATTTCGCCTGTATTGGCTATTAGATTCATTCCCACGAGAATGAAGTGACGTACCCGTTATCCTATTATGTTAGTCCCTCCAAACACTTTGACACTGCATATCGTAGACTTCCTTCAAAGTACTCGGGTGCTTCTTCTTTTCCCCCGGGTCTTTCTCGACTTTGCCGACAGCTTGCCCATATTCCGCAGCCTCGATTCCAGGGGCCCAGCCAAGTTCGCTCTCAAAAATCACACCGCCGCGGCGTTACAGTCGTTCATGTTGATGTATCTCTCCGTGAGGAACGACAGCGGAGAAGGGGATAGCAAAAACGTCGATCATGGACTAGAGGAGGGCCATCGTTTTCGACGGCAGCGGTGAAATGATCTTGGACGATGGGGATGGTGTATCCAGGGATCCTCCGCCGTCTCGCCTATCATTTTAGCGATGGAAATTTTCAGATTAAGAGATTATCGAGCGGAGTCGCCGACGGGCCGCTAGAATGGAAAAGAATGACTTGCTTCCACCAGCACCAACGACAGGTTAAAAGCGAATCTCCCGAGTGATGCATGGTGAGGTAGGCGGCAACTATTTGAACAGGAGCCGGCAGCGTAACGAGGTTATTGTATAGGTATCATTTGAATTCACATGGAGAGGGTGAACTGTACATGGAAAGGAGCAGGCCAGGCGAGTCGTCCTTGGATGGCAGTAACTTCGTCAAGCGGGTGGAACGGGGCCCGGCGGTACACTTTAGTGGCCGAGCCAATGCTTTCAGTGAGCTTTGACGCTGGACTGGAGGTTCGGTGCGAGCAGTGCAGCGTCAATCCTTTTGGCGGGATCTTTTTCGAGGTTAAGCACAGCGTCTGCAACATCGATTCATCAGCTTTGAGATGAGCTAGTGACGGTATGTGCACGTACCTTGTCCACTCGCTGGCAGCACGTAAATACACACAATGGCATTGATGATAATAGCCTCAACGTTGGTACAGATGTAATACTTGGCGGCAACTAATCAATCATGTCTAATCACATCAAGAAAGCCATCGATGAAATGCATACCAAGACCAGAACGGAAGACAGCTCCATCAGCTGCTTTCTTCGTTTCTCGACAGTCTTCATCTCCTCTGACTGGCGACAGCGAAAAATAAAGACTGTCACGCCTGATCTTGACTGAGATATTGGTCGTCCGTGAAAGAAAAATGGATACGCACCCGTTCCCACTCCTCCACATCCAAACCCAGCATGTACGTGCAATTATGACGTCATAGCGTTCGTCCCACTACAGGCTACTACGGGATCAAGCAAATCCCAGAGCGTGGCGATTGATGGTACCGCCATCAACGTCCTTCGGGTAGTATTATGTGCTTGTCCTAAGTGTAGTGTCCGGGACAGGGAAAAGGAGGTATAGTACCGTTTTGCTCCTCGGTGATTTCTCAAATTGAGATGCTAGCGATAAATGGAAGAGTCATAAACTCTAAACGAACAGAGAACAAAAAGATGGCA
>NW_026848841.1:0-14321 GCF_030435595.1 Desarmillaria tabescens | reverse complement strand
ATAGGGATATAAATGCGTCCGTCATACCACAGTAGGTCCTGTTCCCGAGAGACTCCCTTCTCATGGTTGAGGGAGTCTGAGATCCTTGGTCCCACTTGGAATATCGTGAGTGGCCATTTTGATTTTCTCGTGTAACTCCTCCAGCATAGGCATTACCAATGCTTGAAAGTGCTCTGCCTTCAGAACCGTTACGTTCCGGTTGTCCTCCTTTCCCTGATCATGATTGGCCCTCCTGGATAATAAATCCGCCTTATGATTCTGAGCCCTGGGCTTGTGGTGAAGCATGAATTGGTATTCGGCCAACTCAGTTACCCATCGAGCCTGTCTGCGATTTAACTTTTGCAGTTTGCGGAAGTACTGGAGATTGGAGTGATCAGTCCAGATCTCGAAGTCTTCCCGAGCCCCCATGAGGTATTGGCACCACTCCTCTAACGCTATCATGATGGCAAGTAGTTCCTTGTCATAGATTTCATAATTGCGTTCAGTAGTGGATAAGGCTTTAGAAAGAAAGGCAATTGGTCGCCACTTCCCCTCCTGCCACTGAGATAATACGGCCCCGACCACCCCTTCACTAGAATCAGCTTCTACTCGAAACTTTCCATCGTCCAAGGGTATGGATAGTACCACGTCTTCACGAAATAGATCTTTCAACTTTTCGAATGCCTTCTGTTGGGTTTCCCCCCACTTCCATTCCACCTTTCCAGTGAGCGAGGTCAGAGGTTTAACGTGTTTGCTGTAGTCACGTATAAATCTTCTGTAGAAATTGCAGAATCCTAGGAATGACTGTAGTTCCTGCTTTTTCCTGGGAATCGGCCAGTCCAGTAGTCTGGCGATCTTTACTGGGTCCATCCGGATTTTTCCTTCGCTGATGATTACTCCCAAATACTCTGTCTCTTCGACCTCGAATTCGCATTTCTCGGCTTTGAGAAATAGGTTATTCTCCTGGAGTCTCTCCAGTACCTTCCGTACAATATGTTTGTGCTCTGCCTTGGTTTTGGAGGCAATTAGGATATCGTCCAGGTACACGGATACTTCTCTGGCGGTGATGAGATCTTTAAAGATATCGTTCATCATCCACTGGAAAGTGGCGGGAGAGTTTGTGAGCCCAAAGAACATTACCAATGGTTCATACAGTCTGCGATTGGTATGGAATGCTGCTTTCCATTCGTCGCCCTGTTTGATTCAAACATTATTGTACCCCCACCTCACATCAAGCTTGGTGAAATACTTCGCCTTTTTCAGCCTGTCCATCAATTCCCTGATAAGTGGCAGGGGGTATCAATTTTTAATGGTCATTTCGTTTAGCTTTCGATAATCCTGTACCAGGCAAAGCTTCCTGTCCTTTTTTTTGATGAAGAAGAAAGGCGACACCATTGGGGATTTCGAGGCTTGAATCCGACCAGTGGACAAATTTTCATCGAGGAATTTGTCTAGCTCTTCTTGCTCTGTTGGATTGAGCGGGTAGACCTTGCAGTCCAGGTTAGTGTTGGCGTTGGGAATCAATTCAATGGCATGATCCCAAGGCTTGCAGGGAGGAAGCTCATCGAAGCTTTCTTTATCGAAGACATCTTTAAAGTCTTGATACTCCTCTGGGACGATTTCTTCAAAGGATTTGGTAGCCTTTTTCGCATGGGCCTGGGTGGCTAATTCATTAGCTTTAGTCCCCATCACCCTTACGTGGAAGGCCTGCTCAAAATCTATTACCAGGATGGTATCCCCTTCTTCATACTCATCCCAGCATGCAGAAGGATCAGTGTTGGGGAGGTGGAATGGAATTTTTTGACACGTGCAATGAGCTAAGGTCACCGCCCCTGTATCCCAGTTGATCAGTGGGTTATGCCTTTGTAACCAATCATGGCCCAGAAACAACGGCGTGGTTCCTAAGTCTACCACAGCCAGCTCGATGCGCTCAACGTGGTCCCCAATGCGTAGCCGTACTTCGGCGTACTCCATGATATCGCCTCCCTTGTTCCTGGTGCCATCAGCATTATAGACCAGGACTGGGCGGGCTGCCTTTTTAAGGTTCAGGCCATGTATGTGGGCCCAGGCACAATCTATGGAACTGCCGGTGGCCCCGCTGTCGACCAAGGCTTTTACGGCATGTATGTCTTGAGTGTCCAGCACTTCTAGTTGCACGTTAATGGATACATTTCTCCCCTTTCTTCCTCATATGTACATGGGGGGTAACTTTAGATCTTCCATCCATTCCCATCTCTCCTTGGACTCTTTTGCCATCTCCGATTGCTCCTTAAGGGCATCGCACAGGTCCTGAGTGACCTCTCCTTTATGTCACGGGTGCACCCATCGATTTAGGCAAGCCCAGGCCGCAGATTCATTGGGAGCAAGTTGTAGCGCTCGACGTGTCCAGTGGATCCCGAAGGGTTCATAGTACATGTCGATAATCACCCTTTTGGCTTTGGGGGCGATTTCCGGATGGGACTTTCCTTTTGGTGGCACTGTCGGAATGTTGGACCGCAAGTAAGCTTCTTCGTCTTCGACTTCTTCCAAAGAAACAGGGGTTTTCTTGTCTCGAGGTGGCAGTTGGTCACCTTCCGTCGAGTTGGAGGAGGAGGGCTCGCTGCCCTGTGTTTGGCCCCGGCCAAGGGCATTTGTGCTCGGCGTTGTAACCTCCTCTGTTGATCCATGCTTACCCTCCTTCCTGTACCTGGCGGTACTCTCAGTAACCCTATGCAGACGCACACATGTTGGCTCCCCAAGAGGGTCAACACCATTTGCCAGTGAGGTGGTTACTAAGTGCAGGTGGTCCCCTTGGTTCCCGGCCTCAGCTGCTTTCTGTTGCTGACTGGAGGAACAACCTGGGGAGTCCTGTCAGTCGGAGTCGTTGGCCGATTCTCCCAGCCGGGGCAACCGCCACCACATCTGGCGCTAGTCTGTACTTGACATGAGGCACTTGCTGGGTTCTCCAGAACTTCCCTCATACTGTCAAGTGGGGGTTCTGGAGGTCGGACAGCCCCTCGGGGTTTTTTGCTGGATGCAGACTGCGAAGAGCAGTGGGAATCCCCTCCTACGCCATCATCGTTTTGCAATTCCTTTTCCTTAGTTTCTTCGATAGGTAATGTGGCAAAAAAGTTGATATATTGATCATATGGAGTACCTCTATATGTAGTATAAGTCCGACCAGCTGTGGGAGAGCGTGTATCACTAGAAACTAAGTCCTTTGCCGACACCGTCGAATTGCTTATTTTGACGCCAGCTCGTCTTTTGATGGTCCATCGTTCTTGACCTCCTCAACCTTCATGTCCTTTCCCAATTCCTCCTTTTCAGCCTCTGCAAGTAGTTGACGTAGACGTTGAGCGGGAATCTTTTTGCGGGGGGGGGGGGGGGGGAGTTTGATGGGGATCCATTTTGATTTGTCCATCAGACATTTATGGTCCTGGCTCCACCTGGTATTTCCGCATTTGAAGCATCGCTTCGCAGCTTATCAATTTCCATCAGCTGACCAGCTCCTCCATAGGTCATTCCTGTGGCATCCTTTTTGTCACCTGATGACCCAGATCCTCCTGCCTTCTGTGATGACTGATTTTGATTGCCTTGACCAGAACCACTTGGGTTCTGGGAGGCCTTACTGCCCTGTTGCTGGGCCATGCTGTACCGATAATTGGCGTCAATTCTTTCGACGTGCTGCTTCCATTCTGCGTATGTGGTGGGACGAGCGTTGTCCCCATGCATGACGGTGTTTCGGACTGAGGGGCATATAGCGGCTTCCACGGCCTCGAACATCTGTTTTTCATCTCTGAACTCCTTGCACTTGTGGGCCAACCTCTCGAACTTTGCGAAGAACTCTATTGCCGACTTGAAGTCTGCCTGACGGACCTTCTTCCATTCCTGTTTCCAGATGGCCAACTCGGCTACTTCGCGGAACTGGGTGGTGATGTTGTGAGTAAATTTGTCCCACGTTGGAAACCTCCAGTGTCCCTGTGGGTCTCTGTATTGGTAGTATTGATCTGTCCACCACTCCTGCGCTTGTCCCCTCAGGTACAATTGGGCGAAGGTGATTCGATAAGGGTTTTGCCCTTTGTCGTTCATGGTGTAGTACATGGGGAATACTTGGAAGTACATTTCGCAGTGATGAAGGAACTGAGAGATGTCCGAAGATACCCTGGTAAAGTACTCGGGCTGAGTAATCAGTTTAGGTTTGACGTCATTCCATGGGTTATTCATGGCTCCCGGAGTGAGTTGCCATAGGGGAATAGGATCAGGCGGTGAAGGTGGTACAGGGGGTACCGGCAGATTCGGAGGTCATGGTAGCGATCTCAGACAGGGATTATGCCCTGGGGATGGGTATTGTTATGATTTATCTATTTTTCTTTGTTTTACTCAGCCTGATTACTCATATGCGATCACCACAGACAGTTTCTCACAGTACTATTATTAGCATATCCAAGTGTATTTAGGTAGAGCCTCAGCTGGTCTGAACCCCAGCTTTGGCTAAGGTTTATTCTACCCAACTTGAACTCCCCACTTCGCGACTACCTAAGTTCACGATTGACTTCTATAATCTCCTTTGACCTCTAAGAGTATTGTCCACTGAAGTGCAAGTGGCGATCCTTAGTTAATCTAAGTCGATTTAAGTTGGTTGTTAACATTTAGCCAAAGCTCGATACCTTGTTGCCCGACATCGTACATCACCCAAACATTTTTCCAATCCTACTTCTCCCTGCCATAGTCGTCTGGGTTTTACCCATCGTACTACTTGACCTTGATATCCTGATCATACCCATCATCTTGTTGGTGATCGTAATCCGGGTCTATATCACAGCACCGATCCTAACAGCCTTGCTTGTGGTAGCCTACATAGGCTATCTGTGAGTCTGAACCTCTTCATCTATTCCGTCAAGCTTGCTTCACTGTTAGCAGTCGTACTGCTGGCACTGACAAGCTCCTTCGACCTCGAACAAAGCAACTCCTTGTTAATGACCGGCTCCAACTATGAAACTGACCTTAGCTTGATTATTGCCATTCTCATTGCACTCACTATCCTTGTTGTCTGCCAGCTCGTATGCCACTTACTGAACTGTTACCAACTGTTGCAGTAGCTTTTAGATTACTCATGGGAGCACTCCTAGCACTAGCCATCAGGGCAGTTTATAGGTGCTGCACCCGAGCTCGAAGAGCGAGACTTCCCTTTCATTACATTCCACACCTTCCAATCCCATACCCCATAGTTCCTTACCCGCACATTCCAGAACAACCTACGCTTCATGATGGACGACCCATCACACCCCAAGGAGAATCCTCAGATTCCAGGGAGTCTTCCCCGACCCCAAGAGCAGCCTCCGTCGACATCACAGACGTACGAGGCATCGACCTACTCGGCAATGTCCATGTCTCGCCCCCAGGAATCATCGACCTCCCTCCCATTGGAGGAGAAGAAGGAGGGTCTTTGGTCCAAGGCCAAGAAAGTGATGTCAATACCGAGTACGAAGGGGACGACCTCACAGACCTTGAAAGAATCCGCCTCCAAGACATCCTCGACAGCCTCTACATGGAGAACGAAGGCGATGAGGACAATTCAGGAGTCAGAAGGATTGACTGTGAGAGAGGGTACTTCAGCGGAAGCAGCTATGAGGAGAGTGATGGAGACCTTGGCCTTGGGGCCTCCGCCGCAACTACCACCCGTCCAGTTGGAACAGACCCCTATAACGGTCGAATCGTGCCAGGCATGGGTAGAGAGTCACAAGGGATCCCCATGGCCTGGCACCCCGCCACCAGTTGGGTCTTCACCAGGGAAGAGGCTCCTGTGGCCGGCGTATCAACCGCCGCCACAGGGCCTGAGGACACCCCCGTCCAGAGGGCCATTGCCCTCCCTGCCGAAACAGCAGAGCGTATCTGGGATGCCATCGAGGCATACTCCCCAGACGCTCACCCCGATTTATATGCTCCAAGAACTACCGATGGAGCCGAAAGAGAAGAAAATCCAGTGGACAGAGTACCCAGGAGACACAGAAGAAGGAAGGAGGATACTCCGTGAGTTTGGAGGAGATTCCTCCCCCAACCAACTCCCTGGAGTCCCCGCTTTCACACCGTCAGTCGCACCCTGAGCCTTCGCGGTCCCCCAGCCCATCAATCAAAGACCCTGGACCGACGAGTACAACACGCTTGTCCAGTCCAACTTCAACCTTCAAGCTGCCCAGCTCACCCCAGAAGGAGCAGCCCTCGTGGACCAAGGAAGAGCGGCAAGCGCACGTACCCAAAATGCTAAGTCTCGAGCCGTTCGAGACTTATCCTTCTTCCTACCACTTGAGCCCAACACAACTGACAATGAGGCCCGACGAAGGATTGGAACCATGGAGTTATGACTCTGTGAAGAGTCCTGTCAAGCCCGAGACAACCACGAGAGGCACGAGACCATTAGGCATAACTTTCTCTTCAAAGTCCTCGATGAGGATTGCTCCGACTTATCAGAGTGGAGGAATCAGTACTGTATCAGGCAGAGATGAAGAAGGGAGCATCTGGAGCCGTGGTCCACCAGAGGAAGTAGACAGTGGAGCGCCGAAGAGGTCACCTGCTGGAATGCCGAGCAGGCCGCCCTCGAGCGTGATAATGAAAGAGGTGATGAGGGACATAAAGAGGGTACTCACTGAGCAAATAACAGTGGTACCCCCGACCCTGAACCTGCTCACCTGGGATAACCTATATGAGTTGATCACCGAGGATATGATAGTAGACCCTCAGTGGCTACTGATGGAAGCAGGAGAAGACTACCTCAACGCCCAACTCGATGGGGACGAGTACTTGATGAAGAATATTCTGGAGGTTGACACTTGGCATCAAGCAGCCATCATATGGAATATTTGCCACCCAGACTATGCAAAGCCCAGGTGTGCAGCCTATCAACGACCAGCGCCGATGCCACACCCCCTCGAAACCATGAGGCTAATGGGAGGAGGAGGAGGCGATGATCAAAACGACGGATGGGCAGACTCAGGCGCCAGACCTTCCAACCCTGACAAGGGGAAAGGGTCAACAGTACCCCCACAGCCCCCAAAAGGACCACCACCTCTACTGCCAAATTACCTGGGAGGGTACCCCCCACCAGGGGACAACCCTTGTCTATGGTCCTTACCATGGCCCCCGAATCCTCCAGTGCCCCCGGTACCACCTTCACCACCGGATCCCATTCCTCCCTGGCAGTTGGCTCCCAGAGCGGTAAACAATCCTTGGAACGACGTGAAACCCAAACTAATCACACAACCTGAGTACTTCGTCGGGGTATCCTCAGACATCAACCGCTTCCTCCATCACTGCGAAATGTATTTTCAGGTGTTCCCCATGTACTACACCATGAACGATCAGGGACAAAACCCCTATCGCATTACATTTGTGCAAGGATACCTACGAGGCAAGGTCCAGGAGTGGTGGGGTGACCAATACTATCGCTACCGGGACCCACAAGGGCACTGGAGGTTCCTGACATGGGAAGAGTTCTCTCATGACCTCACCATCCAGTTCCGCGAGGTAGCCGAATTAGCCATATGGAAACAGGAGTGGAAGAAGCTTCGCCAAGCAGATTTCAAGTCCACAGTAGAATTCTTCGCGAAGTTCGAAAGGTTGGCCCACAAGTGCAAGGAGTTCGGAGATGAAAAGCAGATGTTCGAGACCGTGGAAGCTGCCATACAGCCCACGGTCCGAAACACCATCATGCATGGGGACAATGTGTGCCCCACGATGTATGCAGAATGGAAGTGGCGTGTCAAGAGAATCGACACCAATTATTGGTACAACATCGCCCATGGATTGGGCAATAAGTCCTCCTCAAACCAGGGAAGCGGTTCAGGACGAGGCAATCAGAATCCAAAGGGCAGTGGCCAGGCCAGCGGTGGGGAAAAGAAGGATGCTACTGGGACCACATATGGTGGGGCCAGGCAGCCGATGGAGATTGATAAGCTGCAGAGCGATAAGTGATGCTTCAAGTGTGGAAATACCAGGTGGAGCTGGGACCATAAATGTCCAACAGACAAATCAAAATGGCTTCCTGTTAAACTCCCCTCTCGCAAGAAGATCCCCACTCAACGACTGTGCCAATTACTCGCTGAGGCAGAAAAGGAAGAATTAGGGAAGGACATGAAGGTTGAGGAGGTCAAGGACGATAAGTCGTCAAAAGGCGAACCGGTGTCGAAATAAGCGATTCGACGGCATCAGCAAAGGACTTAGTTTCATCTGGTGCACACTCCTGTACTACTAACCGGACTTATACTACGTATATAGGTACTCCGTTTGAACAATATACCAACTTTTTTGCTGCATTACCAGTAGAAGAAACTAAGGATGAAGAATCACAAAATGCCAATGGCATAGGAGGGGATTTCCGCCGCTCTACACAGTCTGTGTCCAGCAATGAACCCTGAGGGGCTGTCTGACCTCCGGAACCCCCGCTTGACCAAACGAGGGAAGTTCTGGAGAATCCAGCAAGCGCCTCAGGTCAAGTCAAGACTAGCACCAGATGTGGTTGCGGTCGCCCCAGGAGGGAGAATCGGCTGACAACCCCGACTGATGGGCCTCCCCTGGTTGTTCCTCCAGTCAGTGATGGAAAAGCAGCTGAGGCCAGGAACCAAGGGGACCACCTACACTCAGTAGTGGCCTCACCCACAAACGGTGCTGACCCCCTTGGGGAGCCAATATGTGTGCGTCCGTCTAGGGTCACCGAGAGTACCGCCAGGGTTAGGAAGGAGGATAAGTATGGATCTACCGTGGAGGTTACAACACTGAGCACAAGCACCCTTGGCCAGGGCCAAACACAGGGCAGTGAGCCCTCCTCCACCAACTCGACAGAAGGTGACCAAGTGCCGCCGAGGGGCCCTTCTCGGCCTGGTGACCAACTGCCACCTCAAGGCAAGAATCTCTCTGTTTCATTAGAAGAAGTCAAGGACAAAGAAGCCCACTTGCAGTCCGACATTCCAATCACACCACCTAAAAGGAAGTCTCGTGTGACCCCCAAGCCTGAATTAGCACCTGAGGCTAAACAAGCCATTCTCGACATGTATTATGAACCTTTCAGGACACACTGGACTCGCCGAGTGCTACAACTTGCCAAAGACGAGTTGGCCGCATTCTCGATTCTAAAGTGGTGGGTACACCCTCGCCGAACCAGCAAAGTAATGATCAAATTATGGGACTCGCTCCAAGAGCAATCAGAGATGGCAAAGGAAGCCAGGGAGAGGTGGGAGTGGATGGAGGACCTGAAGAGACCCCCTATGTATATACGAGGAAGGAAAGGGCGCAATGTATCTATTAACGTGCAGCTGGAAACTTTGGACACGCGGGATACTTTTACTCTCAAAGCGCTGGTGGACAGTGGAGCCACCAGAAGTTCCATCAACCGCAACTGGGTCCGAGAGCATGGGATCAACCTCAAAAAGGCGGCATGTCCTGTCCCGGTCTACAATGCTGATGGCACTAGGAACAAAGGATGCAACATCACAGAATACGCCGAAGTACGGTTATGGATTGGGGACCATGTGGAGAGGATCGAACTAGCGGTAGTGGACCTGGGAACCATGTCTCTGTTCCTGGGGCATGACTGGCTACAAAGGCATAACCCACTGATCAACTGGGATACAGGAGCTGTTACCCTAGCCCGCTGTGCCTGTCATAAAATTCCCTTCTCCTTACTGGACACAGACCCCTTGTCCCACTGGGATGAATATGAAGAGGGAGATACTATCCTGGTAATAGACTTTGAAGAAGCCTTTCACGTACGGGCGATGGGGACTAAAGCTAATGAATTAGCTGCCTGAGCCAATGCTAAGAAGACGGCGAAGTCTTTTGAAGAGATCATGCCGGAAGAGTACCGAGAATTCAAGGACGTCTTTGACAAGGAAAACTTCGATGAGCTACCTCCTCGAAAACCCTGGGACCATGCCATCAAGTTAATTCCCAATGCCAATGCTAATCTGGACTGCAAGGTCTACCCTCTTAATCCCACAGAGCAGGAGGAATTGGACAAATTCCTTGATGAAAATCTCTCCACAGGGCATATCCAAGCTTCGAAGTCCCCCATGGCATCGCCTTTCTTCTTTGTCAAGAAAAAGGATGGGAAACTTTGCCCGGTCCAAGATTATCGAAGGCTAAATGAGATGACCATCAAGAACCGGTATCTGTTACTGCTTATTGGGGAATTAATGGACAGGCTAAAAAGGGCCAAATATTTCACCAAGTTGGATGTATGGTGGGGCTACAACAATGTCAGGATCAAACAAGGCGATGAGTGGAAGGCGGCATTTCAAACTAATCACGGCCTTTATGAGCCATTGGTGATGTTCTTCGGACTCACCAATTCCCCCGCCACTTTCCAATGGATGATGAACGATATCTTCAAAGACCTCATCGCAGCAGGGGAAGTATCGGTTTACCTGGACGATATTCTCATCGCCTCCAAGTCCAAGGAGGAGCACCGACGCATAGTACAAAAGGTGCTGAAGATCCTTCGAGACAATAAACTATTTCTAAAAGCCGAAAAGTGCGAGTTTGAGGTGGAAGAAACGGAATACTTGGGGGTTATTATCAGTGAAGGAAGAATTCGAATGGACCCGGTGAAAATTGCTGGTCTGCTAGACTGGCCGATTCCCCACAAGAAACAGGAATTACAGTCATTTTTAGGCTTTTGCAATTTCTACCATCATTTCATTCACAACTACAGCAAACACATTAAGCCCTTGACCTCCTTAACCGGCAAGGCAGAATGGAAGTGGGGGCAAACACAACAGGAGGCCTTTGAGAAGTTGAAGGAGTTGTTCCGTGAGGATGTAGTCTTGGCAATCCTGCTTGATGAAGGAAGATTTAGAGTGGAAGCCGACTCCAGCGAGGGAGCAGTAGGAGCGGTATTATCCCAACAGCAGAATGACAAATGGCATCCAGTGGCATTCCTTTCCAAAGCCCTATCCACAACAGAGTGCAACTATGAGATCTACAACAAAGAGCTCCTCGCAATCATGATAGCGCTGGAGGAATGGCACCAATACCTGATGGGGGCACGAGAAGATTTCGAGATTTGGACCAACCATTCCAATCTTCAATATTTCCACAAGCCTCAGAAACTCAATCGACGACAAGCGTGGTGGGTAACGGAGTTAGCGGAGTATCGCTTTACACTGCATCACAAGTCGGGAGCCCAAAACCGCAAAGCGGATTTGCTGTCTAGGCAAGCGGATCATGACCAGGGCAAGCAGGATAATAAAGACGTAATTGTCTTAAAAGCCGAACACTTCCAGGCTTTAACCATGCCCATGCAGGAGGAGTTGCATGAAAAGATCAAACAGGCTACCCACGATCCCTGGAAATGGGATCGAGGCATCTCTGACTCCCTCAATCATGAGAAGGGGGTCACTCGGGACCAAGAACTCCTTTGGTATGATGGACACATTTACGTCCCTATGGATTGACAACTGCAGGGAGAGATTATAGCGCTACGGCATGATCATGTTACAGCAGGACATCCCAGCATTGAAAAAACCAAAGAGCTCATTCTGCGAGACTATTGGTGGCCTCGAATGCGTCGGGAGGTGGAAACCTATGTGAAAGGGTGTGAAGTCTGTCAACGAACCAAGGCAGATCATCGTCCAAAGAAGGCTCCCCTTCACCCGAATGAGGTACCAACAAGGCCGTGGACCCACATCTTGGTAGACATGATCACTAAACTCCCCGCCTCCAAGGGGTTCGACTCTATTCTGGTCATAGTCGACCGATTTTCTAAAACAATTGTCCTGATCGCATGCATGGAAGAACTTACCTCCCTCGGATTCGCTAAAATTCTACAAGATCACGTTTACATGCCATACAGGGTAATGCCAGAGAAGGTCATCTCCGATAGGGGAGCAATCTTCGTTTCCAAGTTTATGAAGGAATTCTACACCCTCATCCAGATCGCAGGAAATCCCTCCACCACATATCACCCTCAGACAGACAGACAGACCGAACAGGTTAACCAGGAGATCGAAAAGTACCTCAAAATGTTCGTGAATTACCGACAAGATGATTGGAGTGATTGGCTGTCACTGGCCGCCTTCACTCACAATAACCGAGTACATTCAGCTACCGGCTTTTCACCCTACAAAGTAGTCTTTGGAAGGGACGGGCAAGTCATCAAGACAGCCCGGTGCCCTGATGTCATCCCAGCTGCCACAAAGCTAGTCCAGGGTATACAGGAGGTGCAGGAAAAGGCAAAAGATTCCTTGGAGCGAGCGGCTGAATCAATGAAAAGGGCCTATGACAAGCATAAAGACAAAGCCATCGAATACCAAGTTGGTGATAAGGTATGGTTGGATTCTACCAACCTAAACCTTCCTTGACCTTCCAAAAAACTTGGAGATCGATGAGTAGGACCTTTCACCATTGTGGCCAAAAAAGGAGCCTCCACCTATGAACCACCTGTAGCTGCTACTTTGATGCATCAAACACTGTTAGTTGACAGTTAATTGTGATACATCAGGAGTGTCAGTTTACATCCAGCCCATATACAGTAATTCCATCAGGATGACAAAGTGGCTTAGTAAGCTTCCCAATCTGTGTCAATGATGGCATCATTAGAAAAGAGAGCAATTCCGAGAATTGAACCCGGGACCTCAAAAATAAATCTAATAATGTCACATGACTTTCTCGAGCAAGCATGCTAACCACTACACCATACTGGCATTACATATATATCTTTTCATCTCTATATATACCCTCCCTCCCTTAACATTTATGACCTTATATTGATGCCCTCCCTTTGCTCCGCTCTGGTGCGCTCTTTTGCCTTTTTAGGCTCCCCAAATCAGCCCATCAATTTTGGCTGGATCCAGTGGCAGTGCCACATTTTTAATACCCAACATAGGGGCTATTTTCCGGTCAAAATAGCTATTGGGCTATTCTCAGGCTACTGGCTGGGCCAGGGGATGGCACTATAATCTGTATAGACATAAACAACATAAAATAGAGCCCTCTAATGATACATAGGAGCCCTGGATAGTGGGATAAAAGGGTAATATAATGAAAATCGCATAAATATTCGCTTTTGGGGGCTGCTGCATGCAGTGGATCGGCTGGAGGACTTCACCAATCGATTCCCTGACCTTGAAAACACCCAAACGACCCCTCCACAGTACTTTTGGCACACTTTATTCCTGGAGATAAACGAAAATATTCGCTTTTTAGGGTGCAGCATGCTCCAGATCACTTTGAAAACATTACCAGTCGATTCCTATGCTATAAAAACCTTAGAATACATCCTCCTTCGTAATATAGGTCCAGTATAATACAGTATAAAAGGGGGTATTAGGGGGCATACATCGCTTATTTTGTTTTTCGCACTTCGGATGGTCTGGGGAGCATCACCAATGGATTCCCTGATATTAAAAACCCCAAAACGACTCCATCCTTCATTTATAGGGTCTCAAAAACGACAGAAATAATGATATTACAGTTTAGGAGGAGCACATGTAATAAATCCTATTTCTGGGCTTCGGACCACTTCGGAGTTTTGTCTATTGTGTTTATTGACCTGAATAACATTCAAATGACCCCACAGGACAAAGGAAACCATCAGAAATACATGATAAAAAGAGTAATAGGGGGATGGAGGAGACATACCTTATATTTCGCATTTCTAATAGTTAGGGAGGATATTCTTGTTATATAACAGACTATATATATTGTACAATGGTGTGTACGAAGCCCCATGGATATCCGAAATGTATTGAATGAGATATGAGCAGATCATTCTGTAAAACAGGAGGAGCACATCCCATATTTCGATGTTCTGCTCATTCTATGGCCTGGGGACTATCAGAATCGGATTCCTTGACCCAAAGAACAGTAGAGGCACTTATCATCCATAGGAGCCATTTTACCCCAGATAACACATACAGGCATATGTAGCTACAGGACAATATAAGTAACAAATGAGAGAACATCTTGTACTTCGGAGTTTGAACATCTGAATACCATGGATGATAGGTGGCCCTACTGTTCTTTGGGTCAAGGAATCCGATTCTGATAGTCCCCAGGCCATAGAATGAGCAGAACATCGAAATATGGGATGTGCTCCTCCTGTTTTACAGAATGATCTGCTCATATCTCATTCAATACATTTCGGATATCCATGGGGCTTCGTACACACCATTGTACAATATATATAGTCTGTTTATATAACAAGAATATCCTCCCTAACTATTAGAAATGCGAAATATAAGGTATGTCTCCTCCATCCCCCTATTACTCTTTTTATCATGTATTTCTGATGGTTTCCTTTGTCCTGTGGGGTCATTTGAATGTTATTCAGGTCAATAAACACAATAGACAAAACTCCGAAGTGGTCCGAAGCC
>NW_026848840.1:0-14379 GCF_030435595.1 Desarmillaria tabescens | reverse complement strand
CGAAACTTTTTTTCTACCTACTGTAACCAGCCTACTTATACTACAGGGGAATTAGAATTACAAATGTCGCACAGTACCCAACTCCTACATGCGTAGCACGTTGCCACCGCTGCCTTACTGAGCATCCGAGTCAGACTTCCCAGTTTTAGTGCATTTCTATGCACGAGCTCGCTAAATGTGTGCCAAGAGGTGCTCTCCCGACACCCCACGGGCTTGTTCTCTAGTGACCACAGGTCTAGGCACACGGAACTATCAGTTCTGGCGTATGTTGTTCAGGACTTCTTTCTTGGATTCACAGAGGCTTCTTGTAGACACGGCAACAAGGGAGTCCTTCCGAACAATGGGACCTCAGAACATGGAACGCAGTGCTCGCGGACTTCGGCCGAAGCCCATTGCCCAAGCTCTTGCCGGTGATATCTGTCATCTCATGTAAAGGATTTCTCCTGATTTCAGGGTACGACCACGTCACAGTTAGTCGATGCGCGCTAAAGTGTTCTCAGTGTCAGTGCAATCTTCAAGGTTCTATCTAGCTCCCACGAGTTGTGCTTGTAGTTAGAGCCTAAAGCATTGGGTATAGGGTTTGGCCTTCTCATCACATGCATGCCCGTCAGGTACAGTGCTGTGACTAAGTCCTGTTTATAATCTCCCATTGCTTCTTATGCCATAAGTTATATTCCACATCAATTGCACCGTGTAGCATTAGATGGTCGATGCGTTGTTTTAGTCCGCTCGCTCACTATATCTCCAGTATGCATGTAAACACTCTAGATTGCAAAATTACATGTGTAAATAGGCTGCAGTCGCAACAACGCACTACTCGAAAGAGTCAGTGTATTAGGATGGTGCCTAATCGGCATCAACTCGCTATCAAAATCATCATACAGATGATTCCAGATGCCTCCTTCGAAGGGTTCAGCATCACTTCTGGGCGTGAGGACATCACAACTTTCTCTCATCATATTCTCGGCTTCACTTTCAATCTTGCAGATAAGGGTCTTCGAGAAATTGCGGCCCATCGAGTTTTGCAGGAAGTCCATAATTCCTGTTTTCCATCAATTCTTACTGTGCTACGGGATCTTATAACTGGGTTTAGGGATCGACAGCAGCATCGCCAAAGGATTCTGCGCTCACTTCGATTGGAATTCCTTTGTCCGCTTATTCTGGAATCGATCGGTTTCTCTAGGTTTTCAGTTTACCTCAACTTGTCAATGATAGCAGAAGTCGCAGCAATTAAACAAGAGTTTAAAGCGACTACTCACTGAACATCCACAGAGTGTCACATTCAATACAGTATCATGGAAACCCAATTTGACAGAGAAAACTGAAAACAATCAATTAAATCGGCATGTTCAGTGCATCTTTAGTTCAAATGACATACCCGGTGATACTTTTATCATGTATATCGCATTCTCTCCCATCATCCCTTCTGGACATACAGAAGCCAGTCTTCTAGGGCATTCAAAAGGCCTAGCGTCGACTGCGCAACTACCAGAGGTTGATACAGAAATCATTGGGCATAGACGATGCCTGCATACATCAGGAAATGAAGTGAATGATGCTGAGACCTCAAGGCAATGTACAAATGTGGACATAATCTCGAGTGTGAATGGAACGATGGTGGAATCGATGAGACGGCGAAATGATGGGGCCCCATCATCAATATCATTCCCGTTTTAGAAACTACTCTGAAGAACCGGCTCTTGCCAATTCCCCGCTTCATCGCACGAAGCCCTTCCTCTATTTGGGTATTGTCTGAGCTTCGTTTGTACCCATCCAGGCATAAAAGAACATCTAATCCACTGCAAATGTTGTCCTTAGGTATTTACCCATATACATGCTTGTTATTGTGGAACAAGTCTGACATTTACCCAATCTTCGACTCATGTAACAGCAAAGGCCCTGGCGGTAATGACATTTCCAAAGGCAATGAACATTGTGCTCCATATGTGAAGGGTATAGAATCGCTTTGATTCCAGGATTCGTGAAGTTACGGCCACAATCAGCAGAACAATTCAAATCTACAATACTTACCTGGTCTAATTCTTTTCATTCACTTGGTGTGTGCCTCGTTCCAGCATATGTAGACTGGGGGGGCCATGTTATGGATCTCGTGTCTTTTCCGGTCTGCACATGAGTCAACACATGCCTACTCTCAGCCTTCTCAGCCTTGACCTCGGCTTACTGGTATTTTCTATCATTTTCTCTTACTTTCTCCTTCCTTCTTACAAATACTATAATAATAATGACTCGATTCCTTACTAGTGGTATATAAGTATTGTACTTGCCATTGTATTGGAATCTTATGCTATTTTACCCATCTTCATATGTCCACTTAACTGTGTGATTTAAGCAACCCTGATCGGTTATGCCTAGCGCTTGCCAATCAAACTGCTTCCCAACTATGCCTAGCGCTTTTTGGAAACCCAGTCAGTTATGCCTAGCGCTTGCTGACGCCCCTGTTAATTATGCCTAGCGCTTGTTAACACCCTTACAGATCCATCTTAGTGGTTGGAACTCGGCTTACGGACATCCTCGCTCACAACTTGGGTTTTACTTGAGTACTCATTACCTTGTGTATTAGCTCAAATACCCTGATTCTTAACAGTATGCCCCAGAGGATGAAGATGGAGGGATTCCTAAAGTCGAAAGTCCATACATCATCACTTAAGAGCTCTCATGATATCAAACCCACTTTAATACAAGCATTCAGCCAGATCATCGAATCAGTAATCATTTCGAGGTGAGCGCTCCCGAGGCTTTGGTTTTGGTTTGGGTAATCTCTTCGCGTATCCTGGTTTGATCCTTGGGATGAAGACTTAGCTCGTAGAGAAGCCAGGCCATGCTGCCTGCGGTTGTGTCATGGCCCGTGAACACTGAAAGTCCTGATGATTTCAGTCAGCAGATGGAAGTAGACACTGGAGTTCAAAGCAGCTTATGCCAGCTGAGAATCGATTTCTATGTTCGGTCATCTTCTTCTTTACATCGTTGTTTAGTTGAGATATGAGAGATACGTCTGGTATACAATGCATCTTATGTACCGAGAACATTAACGACATCCTTCTCAGCCGGACGGACATCGTTCGCTACCTCTTTCAGTTGCTTCTCATAGATGGGCCTTGATACCTTCATCGCAGGTGTGTCTAAAGCGATTCAGCCGCGTGGTAACTCTATTGGGTAGCCACTCGAGCGGAACAACCAACCACTCAGGAAGTAAGCACCAGAGCAAAGAATACAGAAGCTCCAGTGATGTTGGCGACATCAAGGAGTCACCACTGTTCAAAGATAAGTACGCAATATACTGTACAAGAAATGAATGATCCATACAAAATATTAGTAGTCGCTGCCATGAGCCCGCTTTGTCCGCCGCCAAGTGAGTTGAACTCATATCGGAAGGATGCTGGTGAGTTGACTGTGAACCCGCTTTGACAGTCGTGAATGGAAGATTAAACGTACTAATGCCTATGATATCCAGTGAAGCCTTGCTTGTCCATTCAAGTACATTGATTACTCTGGCATGTTTGACTCGCTGGTTGATCTGCTCTGTAAGCTAAGGTAACAGAATGAGCCCACTGTCATGGAAGCCTATGTCCCTCTGGCACCTTCGTAGCAGACGCCTGGAAAACAGTCAGGAAGAGTCGGAGCGTGCTGGGTTGCAAAGGCAGGGATTGAGGATTTTCCGCTGGCATTGGTGTATTTCACCTACAACTCCAATTAAAACAATGAATTTTGGAGACATGGGACACAGTGGCTTACCTTCCATAACAACTAATCCTGGTCCTGTGATGGCTGCACTAATAAGATACGTATCTCTCGTTTTTGGGAATCAGGTATCCAGACGAATGAAATATGTATTGCAACGCTTTGGGGTCAGCAACGGACAAATGTCATGCTGTGTTGGATGTCAGAGCTATTAATTGAGAGATGGGACAAATGGTACTGACCCCGAAACATCCCTTTGTGTGGTATACGGCACCGTATTGCTGATACCATTTCATCTCTAGGGTCTCCCAAGTGCTGACGGTTACTGAGGAGGTATTCATGGCCTGATAAATTCAGAATACAGACTAGATGATGGGGTGAGGGCCACAAACCTAAAAGAGCTGAAGGGCTCGGCAGTCCACAGATCCTTTGGACCATAGATTTACGGCCTTTGAGATGCAAAATCACAAAGGCAAGAAGAAATGCAGTGGTAGGGAAGACGAAGTAATAGGTGATGGATTGCATGTCAGTGCAGCTCGAAGAAAATGCTCTGAAGAGGATGCCAATAAGGACGGGCTTTTATCAGTGAACCCAACTGAGCATGTCATAAGGTAGTTCTCGAATTTGGTAGAGAGTGTCAGTGCATGTGCCAAGGACTTCAGCAAACGGCCCCGCAGAGTCAGAGCAGCTGTGTCAATGGAACCCGAATAAGCTGACTAAGTCAAGGCATTGACTGAGGTGCAGTTTTCACACCAACCTACAACAGAGGCCTGTGTAAGAAGACGTACTGTGAAGGCAAGCATCGCGTAAGGACAGCTTGGGATTGGAAGCATGCAAAAATTCTGGTCAGCCAACCTATGATAATGATCAGCATAATACCACGGAGCCCGCAGACAAAACCTGCTGATTAAGAACATGGCAAGTATGAAGTACAACGTTTTCGCATTTGCATTTGCACTCGCACTTGCTTCTATCGAGGTCTTCGATATGACCGGCCATCATCTTGCATAAGTACGGGTGACAACTGATAATGCCATGGGTTATACTTAGGGCTTCGCACTGTACTACGGTATACGGCCGTATAGCCACGGTACAGTGACGGGCGACAGCTGATCCATAACTGTACCGTCAATGCTCTTAGAACTAGGCGGTACGGTATGGTACGGGTATATAGATGGCCGTGCCAGTCGTCAATATGGCCGTTGAATAATCCTGTAAGGCCCGCTCTGGGGCAAAGCCTGCTACGTTCGCTCCTCATGAAAGTATCCATTGTCCAAAAACTACCTCACTTATACACGATTGAACCTAAGAGTTGGAATCAGAGCCGATGCCATTGGTGATTGTGGGTGAATTGAATCAGTTAGTAAATAGTTATGATCAGGACTTCAAAAACTAACAGTAATAAGGGTGCTGCTCGAAAAAGCCTCGCTCGGTGGCGGCAGATGCCACCACCAGCTCGCATTTTCTCTCAGAATCACTGTTTGGAGAGCTGAATGGAAGTTCAGCCGAGCAACTCCGTGGAGAGCGTGATAGTAACATGAGTCACAGTAAACAAAGTGACAAACAAAGAAACTGCCACACCGAGAATCTGACTTTAACAGAAATTTATGTGTGGCACGCCGTTCAAATTTACCACACATAGAAAGTCCGATGACATTCGGCTCGGGGAGCTGTCAAAAACTCGGCTACCATCCATCCCCTATAAGACCTTCTACTAACGTAGCAGGAATAATACATACCTGATATTTGGGGCTTTGGAGCAGCTCCAGGTCCTGCCATGGGCACGTCGTCATCTGCATCGTGATAAAAATTGAATTTCGAGGGGGATTTCAAGTTTCCATTGGCATCGAGGGCACACTGATCTGTCATGATGCTCAGAATGTGGTTGTAAGTCTGCGAAAAAAGGACCATTATATACTCTTTCATGAACTCCTCTGGCTTAAAATTCAGCAGTATTTGACAGGTGCACAGGCCAGTGGGGGGCAAATTATTCCGCAATATGTGTGGGTAGTCAAACTCAAAGGATGAAACAGTAGTAGAATAGAGGCAGCAGAAGCAGGAAATAGAAAGTATTCTATGCTGGTAAGGGTTAGAGCTTGAGTAGAGCGAGTGAAAGAAGATCGGGTGGTAGCGCTGAAGAGCTTGCGGTGCCAGCACATCATGGTACGATGTTAAGTGTATGGCAAACACGCGTACAGTGTGATCTGATGATGGTTATTTTTAGATACATACACGGCCATGTTTATACAGTTGCTAACAGTATACGGGATGTCCGTATACCGTCCGTCTCTGGGCGAGTTATTTCGCCAGACGGAACGGGCACGGTACCCGTATGACGGCACCCGTATAACCGTACTATACGGTGACGGTGCGAAGCCCTAGTTATACTTGAGCAGCTGGCCATGACTAAATACAATGGATTGACCACGAGTATGTCTGAATAATTGCTGTATTATTAAGATGAGATGAAAAATGAACGAGGACGTGCTTTCCGTAGAATGTTACTACTGTCAATCCATTATAAATTGCCATGGTAGATACTTGCATTAGTAAGAAGCTATGAAGTATACGCTGAGTGCCAGCAAGTCACATGAACCCCGAAGAAACGAGGAAACTTTATCAACGACGAAGAATTTGTGAACTTCGAGTAATCCACCCAAATCTGACTGTCCAGACTGAGAAATTTGCTCCTTCGACGTACTTAGTTAGTGGCTCGGCGTGACCCAGATCAACATACTTAGTAAACCTGTCTTCAATCGGGCTCAGCTGGTCGAAAAACGGTCCGACGCGAATCTGAGAATTCTGGAGGAAATTCGTTGGATTTGTCACCAATATTTCAGAAGCGTTGTTCCGGGAAATCGAGAAAAAAATCGAGACTGCGAGGTTCCAACTAACCTTGAAGGCTGCGAGCAACTGCCGGCGCGAGGCAGGATTGCATTTTTGGTGATGTTTGGTGGCGCTTGGCAGCGTCGTGTCTATCAGCCGACGCAAGCCGACCCCGAGTCTTCGCTTCCACCACCATCACTGCACGTCGAATACATGATTTCTTTCCTCGCTGATTATTCACTCATTCTCATTCTGTGAGACAATCCTTACGCGACCGGATTACTCAGGATTAGTCTTTTTCCTTGACTCAGCCATTGTCGCCAATGGCTTGGACAGAACTCTGGGCAAGCCTGTGAGATTTTTCTGGTTATCTATAAAGCAGCGGACTAATAATCTGTCAGGTCAGTATTCGGTGACCATGGTGCCCAACCTTTACAGTCAAAGAAAGTTGGCGCAATATCACTCAAGCATCGTGTCGTCTTGGTTTCTCTGACGCGTTTCCATGCATCGAATACGCCGTCCTGCTTTTCTGGGATGGGCCAATTAGCGGGATGACTCTGACGCAAAGGAGAGTTCACGCTACAGGACCCTGGAGAACATTTCCCGGGTGCGCCAGCTGGGAGACGGTCTTGCCTGGACCCCCGGTGTAGGTGTGTTTTGTTTCTTTGTCAGCGTCGAATTGATCCTGTCAAACAACGGGTTTTACGCATTTCCTGATCCAGGGAGAGAGGCAACAATCAATGAATTGACGACCTAACTAGGGGAGAGAGATGTCGACCTCTTTCTTTGGTTTGAGCTCGCTCAAATCTTCTCAGTTCCATTCGTCCCTGCCCCCAGCGTTTCCTCACCGTTGGATTCTGGTATCAAACAATTGGCTCTGTTGTTCCATCCTCGTTCTCAAGTTAGCTCCTTCCTCTTCTGTCCGAGTACTTAATGCGAAGACTCGTTATGCGTCTCGCTAAGTCTCTCTCTTGGCTTATGAGCGTCTTTCCGGCTGATGTTAATTCCAGACTACTCCTGTTTTCTTAGTGGTCAGCCTTGTGTATGCCGCACCTGACCTGACCTCACGACACCGTTATTGAGGTGCCTTTTCTTTTGGAAAATTTGTAGCGATTCTCTAATTCACGAATCACGATGTCTGCTAGGGCGTTAGTCTTCTCCTTGTCTTTTGACATGCGGCAGTGGACTCAGGTACAGATGTGATTCTGCTCGTGCTTCAGGATACTGTGCTTTTATCGCTGAATTGGAATCTCGCCCAAGCGGTTTCCTCGTTCGATCCCAGGGTCTGCGGTGTCTCCTCCATGCAGTCAAATTTTGCCCCGTACTATGTCTGAAATTCTTATTTGTAGGAAAGTATAAATCTCCACGATCTGTCTTTCTTCGCCAATGAACCATATTTTGCTCCAGCAATCCTTCAACTAAGTTCAAATAACACTGTCGTTTACCAGCACTCCTAGTGCAGTCCGTGTGGCGTGCCAGTCAATTGTTCAATCCACCATCCAAGCATGTCGGGGCTTCACTGACCCGCCCACACTTTCGTAAAAGCGTCCGTAGTTTTCGCTCTTTTTTCAGTCCAAACGTTCCTATTCAGGAGCTAAATTCACGATAGAAAAATTCTTAGTAGCCGGGAGTACTTTGCACGTATTTCAAGGATGGCGTTTGCCCCTGCTGTTTGGACCGATCACTGGCATGGATCCGCATCACGTCAGGAAAGGAGCCGCAGGTGAACAGGATGAGCGGTTGTTCAGTCACCTCGTTCGAGCCGAGGTCCTCCGCTGGTGTGTTGCAGACATTTTATTCTATTCTTCTTGGACAGATGTTGATATGGACGGCAACGCAAATGGAAGAGGCCTGGGCTAAGTTAAGAATAGGAGAGCATTTCGAACGCGCGTCGCGACCGTGTTTAGATCACATGGTCATTGGTCGCTCCAACAACTGTGGCCGTGGGAAAAGACTTGAAACTTTTAGGACGTCCTCATTACAATGACCAACCCCCGCGGCTCATCCCATCTCTTCGAACAAGGCGACATTCTCATCCTCTACTCCACACTCACTCGGGTTCGAGGCCGCTTTGAAACTCGTATCGACCTTGCGAAGGGACCATTGATTAGACGACCAACGCTGCCAGAATTATTGGGAAGGGACGCCCGGTCAGCTTAAACGACAAAGGTGCGTTTGTCGTTCTTTCGATGATGCGGTATCACTAACACCAGTTCTCCAGGTCGAACCTCTACACCTCGCCCATATGCCCCACACATGGATTATAACCGCCAAGAGAATTGAACATGGAAGATCTTCTCAAGAGACACGCGCTGATTGGTAGTACCATATTAAAACTATGGCTGCCGATGGAGGGTTGGTAGATGGTAGTGGAGGTACGTACATCATTTCTTTCGCGTTGACGTTACGCCGATTTCTGTCTGCAGCTCTCTAGTGACTAGTGACTTCGCGTCTAATATTGCGCCGAACGACTTGTGTTTTTAAAGATCGCCAGTGGTCCTGTAATGCATATTGCAGACCAATGCAATGAGGGCCTGGCCCAGTTCTTCTCTTTCTGATTGATCCCAGCTACGTCATGGGAGACTGTTCACCTGCCGATTATTCTTCCCTCACTTTTCGGCAAACTTTTCAACTGCTGATCGAAGCCTCGATGAATCGTAATGGCCAACGTGAGGATCCTCTCAAGAGATTCACACTGATTCGAGGTGCCGACAGAATCGTGCCTATCAATGAAGGGTTGCAGTGCTAGTGGAGGTATGAGTATCGCTCCGTCTGCCTTGCCATCTTCCCTATCTCGCGGTTGCAGGTCGACTGGTGCCATTTGCGTTATTGATGACCATGCGCACCTCTAAGCGTTTAAAATTTATTGGTTCCATAGACTCGGTCGACTCCGCGGTGATGAGATAAAAGAAGCATTGAGGTGAGAAGGGTCGCATTCTTGCTCC
This sequence comes from Desarmillaria tabescens, assembly GCF_030435595.1. Classification (NCBI taxonomy): domain Eukaryota; kingdom Fungi; phylum Basidiomycota; class Agaricomycetes; order Agaricales; family Physalacriaceae; genus Desarmillaria; species Desarmillaria tabescens. Next base: position 4,909 of record NW_026848840.1, on the reverse strand, counting down.
GCCGGACCAACGTGTTAACTCGATACATGCTAGGACGAACCTAGACATCGTCATACACTGAGCTACGATATACAGCTTTGTCATTCCTTGGTAGGCTAAATGTGAATTCATTCCAGGGTGACAAGTGAAGACATTCACGCCTGAAAATTAAGATACAAAGTAAGACGCCTTATTATCTTCTTGTGTTACGGTACCAACATTTGTCCAGCCCTATGGCTTGAGATAAAGATATCGCTTTTTCGCAGTGAGTTATCAGCGTCGGCAATATCCTTACCCGGAGATGACAATACCATCAACAGCTTGTGAGCGCTCAAAAATATTTAAATACCTTTCAATGAGCCCTGCCTGCTTCCTGGCAAGTAATTTTCAAGTATCTGAGCTTTGCTTCACCGTCCATACTGACTTGTAAGTCTAGTGCAATGATGTGAAGGATAGCCGTGCTTCGGCAGTCAACTCCACATTTGCAAAAACGAAGACGACCGTTCACCGCCCGATGACCCTAGTTCAGGGATTTTCTGGCCCAGGCCCTGATTCGCGAAATTGATGACAGGGTTTATCTGACCAAGCGCTGCCGTAGGACCCTTACGCTTTTGGTAAACTAAGAATTTGACGGGCCCGTTTCGCAGAAGTTCCCACGTTTAATCGATAAACCGACTGATTGTGCTCCTGCGTTCGTTTGATACAATGTGCTGGGTTACAGCTTATCCGAATGTCTTGACAAAGAACTTTGAATCTACGGGGCCGTTTTGTTGAAGTTCCTGGCACATGTAGTCACCCTCTCCACGAAGATCGGAGACTTCTTTATGACGGGCTCAGTTGGATTCACTGATAAAAGCCCGTCCGTGTTGGCTTCCTCTTCAGAACATTTCCTTCGATCCGTACAACATGCAGTCCATCATACATTACCTCGTCTTCCCTACAGTCGCACTGTTTCTTACCTTCGCGTTTCTGCGCTTCAAGGGTCGCAGATCTATAGTCTGGAAGATTCGTGGACCTCCGAGTCCTTCGGCCCTCTTAGGTTTGTTGTCTCGGCCTCATCGCCTGGTCTGTATTCTAAATATAACAGGCCATGAACACCTCCTTCGTTCTCGTCAGCACGTCGGAGATTTGGAGACGGAATGGTATCAGCAATACGGTGCCGTATACCGCACAAAGGGGTGCTTCGGAGTTAGCAGCTTTTGTTTATCTCTCAATTATCGACTCTGACGTCCAGGGTAGCATGATGTTTTGTCCGTTGCTGACCCCAAGGCGTTACAATACATATTTCATTCGTCTGGATACCGATTCCCAAAAACGGGAGATACGGATCGCATTAACGGGGCTGCCATGGGACGAGGACTAGCCACAGTGAAAGGTATGTTAGCGGAACTTGTGATCACCAAGCTTCTCTTTCTGATGGGAAACCTAGGTGAAATCCACCAACGACAACGGAAAATCCTGGGTCCCGCCTTTACGGCATCTCAACTACGACTCTTTTTGACCGTCTTTCAGGCGTCAGCTATGAAGGTGCGAGAGAGACATGGGATTTGATGACAGTATCTTATTCTGTTGCATTAGCTTACAGAGCAGATCAACCAGCGCGTCGAGGACGGCAGAGTGCTCAATATGCTCGAATGGACAAGCAAGGCTGCGCTGGATATCATAGGCATCAGTGCGTCTTCATTTTCCATTCATGATCGTCGAAGTAGATTCACAGTCGGCTTGTCAGCCTCCTTCCGATATGAGTTCAACTCGCTCACTGGCGGACAGACTGAGCTGATGGCAGCGGTTAATAATCTTTTGTATGCAAATATGATTCACTTTGTGTAGTATCTTGCGTACTCATCATTTTGAATAGCGGCGAGTCTATGATGTGGCCAACGACAGTGGAACTCCTGTATACCGCGCTCTGGCGGATACTTCCTGGATGGTTGCTAGTGCCTCTCGAGTGGATACCGAGTAGAGCAACTATGCGGCTAAGTCACTTTAGAAACGTTGCAACGAAAGTATCGCGGCCGGTCTTCGAGAAGCAACTTAGGGAAGTGGAAAACGATATACATCCGGCTGAGAAGGATATCGTTAATGTTCTCGGTATGTACGATACATTTTACACCACTCGTATCTCTTATCTCGACTCAGCAATGTCTCATCTTAATGATGATGCGAGGAAGAAGATGGACGATGCAGAAATTGATTCTCAGCTGGCGTAAGCTGCTTCGAACTCCGTGTCGACTTCCATTTGCTGACTGGAATTCTCAGGACGTTCGTGTTGGCTGGCCATGACACGACTGCGAACACTATGGCCTGGCTTCTGTATGAGCTGAGTCTTCATCCTGAGGATCAGGCAAGAATACGTGAAGAGATTTCCCAAACAAAAGCGAAAGCCTCGGGAGCGCTCACCTCGAGCGACTACGATTCAATGGTCTGGCTGAATGCTTGTATCAAAGTGAGTCTGATATAACGGGAGTTCCTGGCAAGTATGAATACATGGACTGCAATAGGAAGCCCTCCGTTTCCATCCCCTGGGGCATACTCTGTACCGTCAGCCCGCCCAGGATGACGTCCTGCCTCTCTCCGAGCCTATCACCACTTCAGATGGCCAAGTGTATTCGCATATCCCCATTCGCAAAGGACAAGCCATCTTGGCTTCGATATATACGTACAATCGGTATATAACTCACCCTTTCAATCACTCTGAGGGACAAGTCGTTAACTAGAGTCTAGACTTCCTTCAGTATGGGGAGAAGATGCCGACGAGTGGAATCCCCGTCGATTTCTTGACGGCCGGGATGTTAAGCAAACCTCTCTTGGGGTTTATGCGAATCTGTATGGTTTTATTTCCTCCGTGCATTTCGCTCGCTGATGGTACGGCAATCGCTTCACAGGCTGACCTTCAGTAAGCGTTAAGATCTCCTTAACGATAGACTTTGCTGATGATCTTTGCTAATCCAGTGTTATGGATATTGGGTATCCACTGATTCGGTGCATGAGTCAACACATGCCCGAACTCGGCCTTCTCGGTCCTAGTAGTGACTCGCTCGTACTTTCTCTTACTTTCTCTATTCTTCGTATTGATACTGGAATATTATGGAACATTATAGAATAATAATGACTCTAATCTTTCCTTAGTATATAAACTCGTAGGTAACATTGTATTAAAAAGCTTTTACCAATCTACCACTTTCAGGACACCTTCACTGCGTGAACCCTCAGCTACGCCTAGCGCTTGCTGAACAACTCGTTGGATACGCCTAGCGCTTTCTGACACCAACCCGAAGGTTACGCTTAGCGCTTGCCTTCACCCACGGCCCGTAATAGCTTCGCGCTTACAGGCTTTCTATATTGGTAATTGCTCCACGCTTACCGGCTATTTCCCTCAGTAATTGCTTCGCGCTTACTGATTTCCTTTATTTCGCAAACCGGACCTCTCAGGTCTCCTCACGAACCCTCGCCGGAATCCATTATATTCCCTAACGACGTACATCATTTCTAATTAATCATACCTCGCTTCGATCATCACTCCTCGCCTCGTGCTCGCATCTCCGGATTTCGGCAGAACCATAACATCCAGGCGCTGGTATTCGTGGATGCCTTGGGTACGTACATTGAGTATTGCGAGTAATAGTTCACGTCTGACCTATGATCCTTGTACCCGCAGATGGAGATTTGCGTAAGTACAGATTAGTGCCACCCCATCGCCGAGATCTGACTGTTTTACAGCGTCATGGAGCTGCAATCCGTGGTCACAGAGCTCTTGAGCAACTTCGAATTCAGTATGCCGAAGGGAGCTTCTAAGCTGCAGCATGGTCCTGCTGGTACGGCTTTGATCCCCATCGTTCCAGGGAGGGCAGAGGAAGGAGCGCAAATTCCGTTACTTGTAACCGCGCTTAACAAGTAGGGGCCTCTGATGCTGCCGAGTCGTGAGTTTTAGAGCCTCACAACATTGCTTATCACAAGTCGAGACCGGACCCTCTCTCTTGTGCATACTATTTACTTACGCTTAGCTTCCGAAGAATTTTCGGAGTATTTAAATAAGTCTGTACATTTCATTGCCACGTCGCCGTCATGTTTTCAATAGATGTTATGAAGCCACAAATCAGTTCTTTCGATCAGCGATTTTCAGTGAATGTCACGGCGCAGCCCCGTACACTGTACAGTCTGCAGGATGTGGCTTCCAAAGACGCCTTTTTTGCAATTGCTCCATAGCAAAGAATGAGTGAAGTTGGAGTACAAACTCTGTTGAGGTTATTGACTCGGCCCGCCGGGATTCAAGGCAAGGACGGCCCGCGCCACATCCACCTTGTTGAATCGTCATCCTTCGTTTGCTTCCGGCCAATTACTGGTGACGGCATCCTTTACTCAGTACCGACTTCTCGATAACAGCTATTTTCTGACAATCAATGTTCTTTTACTAGGGGCTCAGCCGCAGTGTTACGACGTTGAACATGAATGTATGTTGTCTATTTGTCTTCTGGGGTCTAAAAGTAGTCACATTCACCTGGATCCTGCTCCCAGATCACTTCGAGAGCCTTGTTAATTGTAGCAGGGGTCAGAGGTACGATCATCAGTTGGCCTTCACCTTTTACTAATCTACTGGTACCCTTGAGAACATGCATCGCACCGACCGTCACCATTGAAGGACGCACACGCGGCGCACCCTTGAAAATTGGTATCGACTAGCTCACAAATATTTCAGACAAGAGTCGATATCTCACCCGTTTTCCGATGCTCAAGTACAAGTGATAGCGTTATCATATAAGCGCCTCTGCCCGTGCCTTTTCTAATGTCCAGTCCCAGCGCCGAACATCTGGTTCTGCCTTCCTCCGGCCGCTCACGGCAGGTGAATCTTCAAGGCCTGAAGTGGTTTGCCGCGGATCCTCCTAGTGTTAGATGACAATGCCGTTCCGTCACGTTCACCTCATTCTAGTCG